>NC_133483.1:20502755-20527258 GCF_025370935.1 Choristoneura fumiferana
GTTCGGAGTTTATCGTCCGGTAACGAGCGCGTTAATGAGACGACGGCCTAACTGCCGGGAATTAGTGTTATTGGAACACCCTGTTTGGTATTTCGAGAGAATTTAAGTTTAAGCGATACTGAAATGTAGAATTTAGCATTTTGACTATCTATAGGTGCCTGCGTAGATATATTTTTACTTGCCTAAAAGAAGCCTAAAAGTAATTACTTATCAAAATTTCGCTGTTTAGTACCCCCTATATCGCTATATATTTTTTTCAAATATTTTTTACTGTTAATCTATTATTTTCAATTTACTTTGTTGTGTAAGCTTTTATGGTTAAAATATCACAATTACATAGGTATATTGTTTTTTTTCAAACTTGATGTTCTTTCTGAAAGTGCTGGTAGTTTAAATAAAATGACATGTAAAAGAACTCTTTTGCGGTTTACCCACAGAATAAATGTTTTTATTTTCATTTAATTAAGTCTAGGATTAAAAAAAAATACATCGTGGTCTCCTAAAACGTTAAATTTGAAACGCTTCTTAGCGGAAAATTTGCGCGAATGCGACTCGCACTTGGCCCATTTTTTTGATAAAAAGACCCTTTAAATATTAAAAACATTAGATTTACAAAAACCTTGCTATTTTTGCGATTTCTATCACATAACTAAATCAAAAGCCGTAAAGCAGCGTTGACGCAGCCGTATAATACCCTCCTTAATTTATTTGAGCCATAAAGATATCTTATACCTTCTGTCTTTAAACTGATAATAAACGAGGTTTATAAAAGACGTTTGAAGCCTCCAGTTAATGTTCGCATTCGAGTTAAATCGTTAATTATTGCTTAATTGTGGGTTCAAACCCTTGCATTTCGTGAGATCGGAATTACATTTGAAATTTGTCGTGAGCTGGGGTGCACCGAAATGCTATAAGTGAAGTTCACAATTCGGACTAGGCTCACATGGGAACTTCAGTGAAATCCCTCTAGAACAGCAGGCTCGTGTCCAGCAATGGGATAATGATGATGATGATGAAATGTGCACGTACGTAGCACTGACATTAATTGTACTGAGTCAAAAAAGCATTTTTTGTGGAAACTGTATAAAAAAAGTTTCTAATCTTGCAAATTCAAATTTGGTACGGATAGGTATTTAATTAAAGTACAATCAACAATAAAGCATTCAGTCACCAAAAAAAATATATATTTTTTAATAATAACTATTTATAAAAAAGTATCCTCTCAACATAAATCAACCAGTTATTTTTCATGACACAAAAACAATTTACAACAACCCATGCAAAACCTGCCGCAACCGCTCCATCACTGTCGTTTATATTTTAATTAAAAAAAACATGTCCCTAGATCGACGACAGACAAGACGAGAAAGCTTTTTAAAACTCAACAAAAACAAAACGCGCAAAAATAATCTCGACTTCAAAAAGAACGTGACGTGCATTAACGAAACGCCAAATAAGAAAGAAAAGTTGTTAATACCGCCGAATAAAGATTGATGAAGAATCAATCGCGCCATGTCCCACAGATAAAGGCAAACGTCCGAGCAATCAATTTTAATCTGGGAACCCAGCACGTGCGGCTTTCCCTCTTTGTCGGACTTACGAAGCCGACTCCGAGGGTGAGAGAGAGAAAAGACGTAAAGTTGCAGAAAGTCGGTAAATGGTAAATACTGAGTATTTTTTTAAGAAAGTACGAGTCTTTCGTACTTTAAGGGAAGCTTTTTAAATTGTGCCTGTATGAAATGTAATAATAAAAAAAACATGTTAAAACCGGCCAAGAGCGTGTCGGACACGCCCAAAATAGGGTTCCGTAACCATTACGAAAAAAAGTAATATTTTTCTAAGGATTTCGTATTTTATACGGAATCTTCCAAGTTTAGGTATATTTTATACCTTAGGCTGCTATTTACTCTTAAACTACTAATAATTCTCAAGAAAACTTAGCCGTTATAGTATTCCTTGAAAGTTTGATATACTTACTACCATTCTGAATTTTTTCAATTTTTTCCACCCACCGGTTTATATTTTAGAGGATAGTTTTCATATATATCCGTGAAAAATTACAGCTTTCTAGCCTTGATTGCAGAAAGACAGACCCATGTTCCGTTTTTGTCATTTTGGCTACGGAACCCTAAAAACCGGCTTAGAACGAGTCAGACTTGCGTTGTGAAGATTCCGTACAAATTTGTAAGTAGGTATGTCAAAATATGAAACTACCGTGAGACTCACTCACATTAAATGATATTGCAACAGATAACTCACGCCTTAAACGTACCTAACGTACGTATACTTAAGACGTGAGTCATCCGTTATAATATCATTTAACATACGTCATATCAGACGTATCATCTTAATGGTACAGTGCGTTTACATCGGTGGTACCTCATGCAAATCTAAGTCATTCTGGGTCATTTTTCCTAATTACCTGGGTGTCCTCATAGTCAACGTACTCTGTTTTTATATTGGCTGATTAAAAGTAGAATATAGAGGCAATACAAATATTTTTCATAACTTTCAAATGTTTATCTAAAGTTTTAGATAAAGTATGATACAATAGACAGTAAACAATACGTCAACTCATGTTAGGTACGTCAACTGGTACTTTCATACGTTGACATAATCAAATTCTTGCTCGCTAATCCTTCCGTGAAGCAGCAGTCCTTGCACTGTTGTGTTCCGGCGTGGAGAGTAAGACAGCCGGTGAAATTACTGGCACTTGAGGTATCCCATCTTAGGCCTCTAGGTTGGCAACGCATCTGCAATACCCCTGGTCTTGCAGATGTTTATGGGCGGTGGTGATCTCTTACCATCAGGAGACCCACTTGCTCGTTTGCCATCCAGTCGAATAAAAAAAAATATTTTTACCGGGTTGAACGTCCCCAGAAAAGTTATCTGTTAATTACTTCTAACGATGCTCTAGCAACAACAAATAAATATTTTCAGGAAAGTCTAACAACAGCAAAAATACTTAGTACCGTCAAATAAAAAATACCACCCTGTATCTGTTTTGAAGCCCATAACAACGATGACGCGAAGCTACTTTTGGAATTAAACCCTAAGGAAGATTGAGCGGGGGACGCTATCGGCCAAGACAATGACGTTGGCGAAACACTGATGGATATTGGGGCATAAAAAATTAAAAGAACACCCTGTGTTTTGGTGACCCAAATGTTGGTCATTAGGGCGATGTAATAAATTTAGGAGTTTGTTAAGAAATTGAAAGGATATTCGCCATTAACGATGACGTTAAAGAAATGGGTAAAGTTAATGACAGTCATCAAGCAAATGAAGTAACAATACTACTAATATTATAAACGCGTAAGCTTGTGAGTGTGTTACTGTTTCACGCTAAGACAGCTGGAGGGATTTGGAAGATTTGGTGTGGAAATAGGTAAACGTCCGGATGTTTGTTGGTCAATGTTTGATGTCATACAATGTAAGTTTTTTTGAATACATAAATAAATAAATAAATAAATATTCGCCATTAACGATGACGTTAAAGAAATGGGTAAAGTTAATGACAGTCATCAAGCAAATGAAGTAACGAAAGGTACTTATTATAACGGGTAAGCTTGTGAGCAAGACATCAAGATTTGGTGTGGAATAGGTAAACGTCCGGATTAACACACAGGCTACTTTTTATCCCGATATTCCTACTAGAATTATGAAATTTGGCACGGGTATTTTGAATGCAACATCAATGAAAACTAATTATTTGGGGATTTTTACAGAACCTTTTGTTTGTTACTCCTTTACACTAAAACAGCCGTTGGATGGATGGTGGATTTAGATGAAAACATGAATGTAGGTGTAGGTAGCTGAATGTTTGAAACAGCACATTTTTTTGTTTTTTGATGTCTCTCTTATGTGGCACGTTAATTTCACTAGTCAAGTCAGTGAATTTACAATTTGAACTTTATCAATGACTTGTATGATTGTTTTTTTTTCGATTTGGTCATTACTTTTAGTTTCTACCAAATGAACTGAGCTGTCTGTCGAAGTTAAGAAAAATAAAAAAAAAACACGGTGTATACAGGCCATTCCGGCCGTACTAGATGGACTGACAACATCGTGAGAGTTTCGGGCAACCGTGGACGCAAGTGGCGAGTTGTCGTTCATTGTGGCGTTCTAAAGGAGAGGCTTTTGTTACCTACAGTTCAAAACATACAGCCCTGTCACAGACAGGCCAACGGACGCATAGACAGACGGTGGAGATGTACTAATTAGAGTCCCGTTTTGCACCTATTAAGAACGGAACTCTGCAACACTATCTCAATTCCTCCTAATTCCCACTTTCCCACTAGTATTACAAATACGAAAGTTTGTGAGTCTGTTTGTTTGTTGCCTTATCACGTCTAAACCGCTGAACCGATTTAGGCGAAATTCAGTAAACACATAGTTTGAGTCCCGGGAAATGACACAAGTTATAGTTTTTAAAATATAAATTCAATGCAGATGGAATCGCGGGCAACAGCTAATCATGAGGTGGATGAAATATCGTTTTAACTTTCTAAAGTGTTGCCATCTAATGCCGAGCGAAGTAATATCGTCGATCATAAATCCCGACGTGTCAATACCGTGGGCAAATACTAACTGGTTCTTACAAATCGATTTAATCCGCTTAGATATATGACGGTTATTTATTGAAGAAGCGGGTTTCGAAGATGACTATGATGCATTTCACGGAGGTAATATAAGAGAGGCTATTGGAAGCGGCAATGGACACGCTACAGCGTAACTGATCGTTGAGACAGAAAGGTTTCGAGTGGCGATCACAAATTAGAAGACTCAGAATGCTGCGTCTTTTAATTTGCTATAGGCAGGCCTTCTGCTAGATGGACTGACACTATAAGGTAAGAGTAGCGGGCAACCGGTAGATGCAGGTGGCGAAATGTTGGTCATTGTGGTGTTTTTAAGGTTAGCTTTGTTCAATAATGGACGAATGGTGGTGGATGGATGGTTCTTAGCATAGTAGAAATAAGCAACCTGAGATATGTATGCATAGGAAAAATCCGTGTCTAGATTCCTGTCCAGCAGTGGTGTAGGGTTTACAGCACGCAGCACGGATTGCTGAGGACCTGGGTTCGATTCCCAGTGCACCAGCAGCTCTTTTTCTGGTTTTTCTGTGTATTCATGTCTCAGTTTTTTTTTTTTTTGATATGGTTTCACGGGATACCCGTAAAAGTAACAAATTTGGAGTTGAAATAAAAAATACAAAAAGACTCCAAAAAACCAATCATAGTTATGGACGTCTTCCGGCTGTTGATGATGTCTTAACAGTTGAAATTAGCCCGTGGGAATATTAAGTATCTGTGTTATTTTTGAGATACGATTATTTATAAGGCTAATTTCATCTACGTCAGAGCGTACGCTGATAAGTTCCAGCGTGGAGAGTGACAGCTTGGTAGTGCACCAAAACAACATTCATGCCCTACGTCCATTACAACAACAGTTTCAGCCGTATCCTCCAATTTCAGCGGCTGTCTTACACTCCACGCCGAAACACAACAGTGCAAGCACTGCTCCTTCACGGCAGGATTAGCGAGCAAGATGATGGTAGCAATCCGGGCGGACCTTGCATAAGCCACCAACCACCAAAACCACCTGCAAAATATAATAAACATCCAAACTTTCGTATTATAATTAGTACGATACCAAATTACTTGGCCGTACTAACCGGTCCTATAACATCACGTATTTTACCCATAACATTTTCATACATTATTAATACAGCGCTCCATACAAATTGGAGGCCTGGGGCTGTTTTCTGGCTTGACGCTGCTGTGGCAGCCGGTTTTAAAATTGCGTTTACCCACTGCTCCCTGTGAACTAACAGATGGTTCTAGTGTGGTGGTTGGTTAAAGCTAGGTTTAGGTGGATATGGTAAATAATTTGTAGATACGAATAACTTAGAATTGCTTCGCAGGTTTGTGGAAGTTTCCTCACGATGTTTTCCTTCACCGTAAAGCTCGTGGTAAATTTCAAATGTAATTTCGCACATGAATTTTGAAACTCAGAGCTGGGGTTTGAACCCGCAATCCACTGAATGTTGCGTATGAAGTTACCGATCCGCACTAGGGCCGCGTGGGAAATACGGTCCAAGCCTTCTCATTCTGAGAGGTGACCTGTGCCCAGTAGTGGGAAGTATATAGGCTGGGATGATAAATTAGATTGAATTAAAATTGATTATCCCACGATTAAAGTCGTAAAAGCCCATTTGCCTTTTCAGAAGTTTTTAGGGATGAGTTCGCCTTTGTACTCTTTTTGTTTTGTTGTTTTTTATATTAATTTTGTGTTTCTGTGCAATAAAGTGTTTACATACATACATACATACAATGTCGGGGGTTTATCAGCTATTCTAATAAAAAGGAACTCTTGGAATTGTATACTTTAACGCGCGCTTTTTATTTTTTCCTTGGTTACGTCATTTGACATTGGTTTTCTTAAGTTTAATCAATTTTAATTGATATTTTTAATGTAATTTAATTAGGTTTGTATGTGTGTTTGTTTCTTTAATTGAGTTTAACTGAGTTTGTTTGTGTTTATTTGTTTGTTTTATTTTTTAATTAATCTTATGAATTCTCTTATGAATTATTTTTTGTCTTCTTGTTAGTATCATTCTTAGCTTATTGTACTGTTTAATGTTATTGTTAAGGTATTGTTATCTTGTTAGACGCCTTGGCCAATGCTGTAAGTCCTCAGGATCATTTTCAATAAACAAAATAGGTAATTATATGTAAAAGCAGGGAAGTAGAGCTTTTAAATTAATTATTGCTGGGCGTAAAATGGTTGCTGCTTAAACTGCCGTATCTACACGTTCTTGTCCATGAAATATCATTGGACGTTTATTAGTCTTTTCCCTAGCGAGGTGGTGTTTTCCTAAGGGGAGAAGGGAGCACCATAAAAAATTCAGACCCGCCTCAGTAGCCTTTGGTTTTTCTTCCAACTGCCGGTTCGCATAAGTTTTGAATTTTTAAGCAAGTTCTCTATTCCGTTTTCGAGGACTATGTTTTCATTTTAAAGTTTACCTACCTACTAAAGTCTCCGATCAATATTTTTACCTAACATGTACAGTGTATTTTTATGACATTAAAACTCTAGCCTTTGCCCTCTTTTTTTTTAAACTAGCAGTTTATTAAAAAAAAGACAAGGAACGCAACGGCTATAAAATTTGACGTCTTTGATTTTCCATACAAAATTTTATTTCTTATTGCACCCCATGGAGGTTACATTTCAAAAACCCTTCTGCAGTGCTCACATAATGATGAAAGAAAGCGCTGTGCAAAATTTCAAGTGCTTAAGTCCAGTGTGTCAATCAGTCAGTCATTAATTAATTCTACAAAGTCACACACAGATACAGTTTCACTAATGCTAAACATTGACATTTATAATACACGCATAGTGTAAGTGACAAGTACTAAACTCTTGTAAACCCGGCATGCAGTCTCTCGATGCTAGTAGCTGTACTACTCGTACTACTGCCCAAGTTCCGTTACTAACCTAGGCAAACTACTCAACTAATTGAAAACATCGTGCCGCCTCTTACCTGTACGTTCTAAAGTGACTTGAATATTCATCAACCATGATGTTAGAGCTGATTGGTATATTATTTATACTCACTAGCGTTTACCCGTGGTTGCACTCGCAAAATCATTAGATTTCGCAGTTGAATTAAGCGCGAACCTTTAGGTGAAACAAATAATCAAAACATAGATCGTACCAATCTGAACGTCTTTAGACTCTTTTCATAAAAATTATAATATCATCAACATACACACCCCTAGAGCCCAATTAACTTCGCCTGTTAGGCTAGGAACATCAAACATTTTTGATTTATTTTTTCTTCGATTATTGTTTTAAGTGTAATAGAAACAAAAACTAGGTAACTATTTTTAAAAGTCACTGAACCATTGTTCTGTTTGACGAGTACGATGTATGTTTCAATAACTTGCTCTTGTTAAATAATGGATCCTACCGGTATAGACACACTTACGTACGTATCTGGGCGATCAACTATTTTACCGACACTTTGGGCGTCTCCTGCGTTACCAAAATTGTCTCTGGCGTTACCAAAACGTACTTCCAACAAGATATTTCAACTCAAACTCAAACTCACAACATTTATTGACAAGAAAAACACACTACATCACAACAAAACACAGTAAAACATAAATAGGAGAAGAGAGGAAAATAAGAGATATTGTGCTGTAGTGTGATGCCAAAAGGACTCAGCTCAGCATGTGTCGTAGCCCTGTAACCAGAGCTGCAGCGCTGGTTTTCAGCTGCAGCGCTGGTTTTCAGCTGAACCCCGGTGAGTGTGCACCCACGTAACCGAACGCGTTATTCACGTTTAATAGGTTGAACTTACGTAGGATGGCATGTATTCATGTACACCATCTATTAAATTACAGAAAAACATGTTTACTTACAAAAATCTGCTTGTTTGAAAATGTCGCGGACAGATTAGTGTCGGTAAAAAGTTGATTGACCCATCTACAACATTAGCAGAATCCAAAAGCATAAACCTTTACAATCAAAAACTTAATTTCCTTAAACCAGCTAACGATTTCACAGCTACCTGCTAAATACGTATTACGCGCAAATTGGCGTCAAGTTTCAATTAATATGCCCATAGCATTCGCGTCTGTTACAAATTGCTTAAAAGCTGTTACAAGATAACAAGCGATATTTACTTTAATTACACCCATTATGTCGTTATTAATCAACCAAATAAACAAGACACCTCAATCGTTTTAAATTTCGTGTAAATAGCGTGTTTTATATCATGGACGGTTATTTACAGTCAGTCTTGTCACAGATTAAGTAATAGTTCCTGCTCTACAGACTGGACACAATCGTGTTTGACAGCTGTTATTTGTTCAGTGGAAGTCTTTCAAAACTTTAGTTTGTATTTTGAGTATCTTATTTACATAGTTAATAATTATTTTAATATTTTTATAGCTAGTTTATAATTATTACCGGTACAGCATATTTTTAACCCCCGGCACAGAAAAGGTGTTATAAGTTTGCCGATAGTATTTGTCTGTCTGCGATATCGTAGCTCTCAACGTTTGAACCGATTTAAATGCGTTTTTTTACGTGAAAGCGAAGTCCCTTTGCAGTAGTTCTTAGCTTAACTATAAAATGACAATGTCTGGAGTTGAAAATACAAACTGACATAGATGCACAGAAAAAACCGAAAAATAAGACCATCACTGGAATCGAACCCAGGTCCTCGGTATCCATACCGCGTGCTATACCGCTACACACTGATGGTCCACTGGTGGTGTAGCGGTATAGCACGCGTACGGATACCGAGGACCTGGGTCGATTCCCAGTGATGGTCTATTTTTCTGTTTTTTTCTGTGCATCTATGTTTCAGTTTGTATTTTCAATTTCGGTTTTAGGATGACCGTAAAAGTAAAAATTTGGAATTGAAATAAAAAATACAAAAAGATTCCAAAAAACCAATCTTAATGTCTGGAGTGTTTCAACACTTTCGACTTTTCCAAGTTAGTTATAAAAAAATAACTGTAGTTGTCTTATTAATCATCTGTCTACTCTATTCCCTAATTTATACTCTTTGCTGTGATTCACGCGGGTGTGATTAGAACGATAAAACATTTTGTATTTTCACGCCTTATTTTAGGGCTTATCGGGCTAATTATACTGTCCGTCAAGTCATTTGATATGGTGTTTAACTGATTAATTTAATAGTTGAACTAGGGTGACACTTTCACATTGGTAAATAGCAAGGTAATTCAACTGAATTTCCTTCGAAGCAAAGATTGTTTTGGACGTTATTTATGGTTTTCTTTGAAAATTGATTTAAAAAAATGTTGGTGTCTGTGAAGTTTTCGATCTACATTAGGCCCGCGTGGGAACTGCAGTCCAAGCCATTACAAGAGGTGGTGTGCCCAGCGGTGGGGATAGAAGATGATAATGATATTAGACCAGAAGTCAAGTTTCATCTTAAGACATTTACGGCATCCTGTTTAATATGAATCTTGTAATCTCATAATCGCTGTCTAGTAACTTACTATATCAGATCTCGGTAGGTGGCATGTCGTAAACGCGAGCTTCTGACTTAATTACTTACTTGATTTGTCGCACACACCTGACTTTTTAGGTCATGGTAGGTAGCAATGTGTGGATAATATTTCCTTTGATTAATGTCTGTTGGGTTATTTATTGGTGCTTAATTGCGTGAACTGAGTACGGACGTGAAAAGGATAACTAATTCTCTACGAGTGTTGGATACCTTAGAATTTGTTCAAGGTTGTTTTTTGCTAGTGAGATGATGGCACCTGGAAGATCCGTAAAAACATAGAGATCCAGGAGCTGGTGGCTGAACCCAACATCATCGGCATAACAAAATCACACAGACTTCGCTGGTTCGGCCACCTACTACGAATGGGAGAGGATCGGGCTGCCAAGAGAGCGTATGTGGGACGACCGACTGGTCGCCGCCCGGTTGGGCGACCCAGGTACCGCTGGGAGGACAGTGTCCAGGCGGATCTGCGACGTCTTCAAGTCGACGACTAGCAAGAGGCTGCGCACGATCGGGACAGATGGCATGCTCTCGGCCAAATTAGGTAGGTAGGTTGTTTTTTGCTGTAATAAGGTATATTACATTAGGAAATCAAACTGTGTACATTCTAAAAATATTAAATATAACCCGGATAACTCACGTCTTAAATCGAGTTTAGCTCGACATGTTATCCGGGTCAATATATTTAATATGAGTGAGTCTCACGGTAGTTTCATGTTCAAAATTGTGTACATTCTGTTTAGAAAAGTACCTACACCTACAAATCTATACGGAACCCTCTCAGCGCAAGTTCAACTAGAACTTGGCCATTTTTTACATGACCTACAATTTAGACTTTCACCCCACATAATATGAAAACAAGTAATGAGCAACAAAGCAAAAATATGATGCTCTCAATTCGCAATGCACAATTTTATAAAACAGATTCCTAAAATTTTACAAAGATATTACAGTTGCACTTTGAATATGTAAACAAGTTACGACCGGGCTAAGTAATTCGTGACCAAACTATTCAAATAACTCGCAATTTAACAAAATTCCTCTAGAATTATCCAGTCCAATGTAACAGTATATTAACGTTTTGATAAAACGCGAATACCTTGCTAAAGTGCAGTAGCAGTGCAACCGGCCGTTAAAAACTATCAATACAGGTAGCCGGCAACAAGTCACTCTGTCATTTCTGATATAAAATTATCACTTCTATAATTCAAGTGGCTGGTGTAAGTTAGAAATGATCGCGACGTTTGAGAAAATTGAATTTTATTCGAGTAACTCAAGTTTAAAACTTCATATCTAGTGGAAAATTTACAGAATATTCTATTCTTATTCCTTGTCTACATCCTACAGAGACTCAATATGCAGAATTTCTAGTTAATGAATCAGCTAGTCAGATCCTTTTTTACATGTTAAGACTTGACTGTAGCGTTCAACAATTGCACACAAGAACCTTCATTACCTTCTTCACTTTTACTATTATCTGCCCAACGCTGAGTGCAGATTTCTTTTTCTGTGTGTTTTTTTTATCTTATATCTTTTGTGTCAAATTCTTCTCAATCACTCTGATTAAAAGCATTGGCCCAACATATTGGTACTTGTCATGTAGACAGGACACATCAATATTTCTGTGTCCCACTTTTGAACTCTCTCAACCTTTTTACCGCTCCTGTGCTTCCGTCAGCATTATTATGTAGCCTGCTTACTTTTAATTTCTACAAGCGATCAGATTTCTCAATTTTGAACGCTCTCTCCTCTTCTTTATTTACTTCTTCCTTAATACTTATTCACTTACTCATACACATTTAGAATTTTACTTTTGAAAGCAACGCTGGATACGAATGTGATACACGGCGATAACATACACAGCTCACTGATTTACAATATGCAAGAAACTACTAAGGAAACAACCATTGATGGTACCAATAATAACCCAACTTCAACTATTGCTATTGCAGGTGTTGGACCTCGTGCAAGGTCCGCCCGGATTGCTACCACCATCTTGCTCGCTAATCCTGCCGCGAAACAGCAGTGCTTGCACTGTTGGAGAGTAAGACAGCCGGTGAAATTACTGGCACTTGAGGTATCCCATATTAGGCCTCTAGGTTGGCAACGCATCTGCAATCCCCTGGTGTTGCAGGTGTCTATGGGCGGTGGTGATCTCTTACCATCAGGAGAAAATATTTACATCTCGACAATCTTATTTGCTATCTCTTCCTATCGCCATTCTTATTACATTCAATAGAAGCAGTGAGAAACAATGAACAGGTTAAGGGGCGTCGCAAGAAACTATCTAACTCTCGATATTACATTCAGTTCTAACCGCAAATAGATCTTGACTTGCCCCAAAGACATTCCACAGATAATTTAAGATTGTAAGCATCGGGCTCAGTTTCAACTTGCGAATTGATTAGACGTTTATCTCAAGGAATGCGGTCACACAATTATTACGGGTTTACAAAGCATGCCTTATTTTACGAACGTGATAAAATAAAGATAGATTGTTTATTGTGCTGCTGAGGTGTTACATTTTACGTTAAAATGGATCAAGGAGTTTGTAGAAAATTTAGTATGTTAACTGCATTTTAAATTATAACAAAAGCTCCCTGCTTTTTATTTCGGTAGTTTCATGGGGAGTTACTTTTTTCTTCAGCTCACTATGCCCACTGCCCACTAGGGAATACAAATTTCTCCGATTGTTCTCCACTTGGTTAAATTTGCAATGGATCTCTCCCAGATCGGGCCAGTGAATGAGATGATGTCATCCGACCAGCTGGGGCTGCTGCTGATACTTTTTGAGAGAGATCGCCACTCGAAAACACGCTTGCTTTTCTACATGGGTATCGTCACGGAGACCATGCTATAATTTTTAGAAATCGTCGAAGAAATTTAGTATGAACCCCGAATTTTATTAAACTGCCAAATATTATGTTTTACACGAGCAGAAATGGTAGCAAAGTCTTGTATTTACCATTGGTGTCTAGAGATTTTTTTTCAGGAAACCTGAAAAGAGGACGAAGCGTGGGTTAGGTATGTCTTCGGATACAATGTACACAAGCTTTGCCCTACTTTTCATCACTGATGTCAAAAAAAATGACTCACTATAATTGCAACAGCAGGATCATTGATGGAATTTTTAATTTACATGAAGATGTATGTATTCTCGATAAAAACAAGAAATCCATTAGTAAAACAGATGTATTCGTATCGTATATGCATAAAAAAATGAAGTGAAGTTGTCCGGCAGAGTCGTGTCCTGTCGATTAGTTGATTGCATATAAATTGCATATAAAACGCTCGTTAAATGCGAATACACGAGTTACAAGGCGAATGACAAGTAAAAAAGTTTAAATACAGTAAAAAAGTGGCGGTATTTTAACTGCGTGCAATAGCATCTTCAGATCATTGATTGATATAAATATTGATAAAAGTAGAAAGATAGAAAAATAATTCTGTTAACACCAATACTTTTAAATTCTATGGATTAATCTCTTGAAATTCCTGAACTTATTTTTGAATCTACTTGGTTCCGTTTAACTTTTTTTATTTATGTTTCAAATAACCGGTTGCCTCACCATTTAGGTCTATCGCCATTTCATCGGGATTCTCCTTCAAAGGTTTTTCCGAACTGTAGATTTTTTTCGACATTCATTAATGCTTGTTATAGGCGTCTTACATGGAATAAAGATATTTTGACTTTTACTTTGAGACGTTTACTGGTATTGTACTGCCGTGAAATAAAATTTATCTTTGATATTTCTCAGATTTGTTATTATTTGTCTATCTTTGAACAGTATCTATCTATCCTTGATAAAAACTTTGTCTATTTGTGATCATGCTTCATTGATTTACAAATACACACTGTTTACGATGTCACATTAATAACGCATGTGTACTGCACGAAGTTTACTGCGACAAGGTCTTTATCGGTATAAAAAGTTTATACTTTTATTCGCTCAAGTCGAGATTAAACGCCCGTTTACAAGTTCCAGTTAATGGCTTCGATTAATCATAAATTCATATCTTTGGTCAAACTAGCCAAGCAACTTTGATCATTTATCATGCTATATTTGATGACTTTCACTTATGTGGGAATCATTACTGGGGAGAATATTGATAGAGAAACTGGCCAAGTGCGAGTTGATTTCGCATGGAGAGGGTTCCGTACAATGCCAAAGTCAAATGTTTTCATAAAATCACATTTGAAATCCTCACAGTAAGACGCGAGTAAATTACTACTAGCGTTGTCTAGTGGTATTTTAGTGAACTATTTTCCGTAAGTGAACGTATTATATTGAGTTTACCACTTTATTTTCAATGACCCTTATTAAAAAAAAAATACTTTGCACATCTGTGTTTGGGTCATAGGAGTATACCATTCTACCAAATTTCACCTGATTTGATCAAGTAGATTCGGAGCAAATTGGCTGTGACAGACGGACGGACAGACAGACAAACGCACGAGTGATCCTTATATAAGGGTGCCGTTTTGTTTGTACGGAACCCTAAAAATGACGTTAATGTTTAGGGTTTCCTATCCGAAGAATGACAATGCGCTGTCCATCTGTCTGTCACAGGACTGTAAGACATCAGAGGTCCTCGAAATCTATCATAGATCAAGTGATGTATTTTTTTCGGTAAATTCTATTTATGTCAGTAAGGATCTATTAAGAAATAATTGTTAGGGTCATTGAATGACACATGTGTACCAATTTTCAGGTCAATTTTATTGGTTCTGTTCTTTTGGAGCAAATTGGCTGTGACAGACGCACAGATAAATAAGAGTGATGAATGTGAGTGAATGCGTTGTTTAGGTTCCGGAGCCAAAATGGCAAAAACGGAACCCTTATAGTTTCGCCATGTCTGTCTGTCTGTCTGTCCGTCCGTCCGTCCGCGGCTTTGCTCAAGGACTATCAATGCTAGAAAGGTGTAATTTTACACGAATATATAGTATATAATTTTATTGTACCATTTTGTCGGCATAGTTTACATATTATGTAAACTACTCGTATGCCGACAAAATGGTACAATAAAAAATTGAAAAAAAAAATTTTTTTAGGGTTCTTCCCATAGACGTAAAGTGGGGGTGATTTTTTTTTCTCATCCGACCCTATAGTGTGGGGTATTGTTGGATACCATTAGGGGTTTGCTAAGACAATTTTTCGATTAATTGATTTTTTTGCGAAATATCAAACTTTAAAATGCAAATTTCCATTAAAATCGAATCGGTGGGTGGAAATTTAAAAAAAAAAATCAGGATGGTAGTATATCAAACTTTCAAGGAAGGCAAGGAAAACTATAACGGCTAAGTTTGCTTGAGAATTATTAGTAGTTTTAGAGTAAATAGCGGCCTAAGGTATAAAATATACCTAAACTTGGAAGATTCCGTATAAAATACGAAATCGTTAGAAAAGTATTACTTATTTTTTTCGTAATGGCTACAGAACCCTATTTTGGGCGTGTCCGACACGCTCTTGTTTATTTTTGTGGCACAGAATCCTAAAAAGAAGAATGATGATTATGACATGAATTTAGCATTAAGTCATACCTAGCAGACTGTATCTTGTATCCAACCAGTACAATATAGTTTCAAGGCGTTTATGGACTGACACTTTATAGACCCGTAGGACACGTTTTGAGGCTTCAAAAATATTAAATTGTTTCTTTTTTGCATATAAGCTTCGGAGCATTTGCCCAACCTAAATACAAATTGTGTCATTTTGGGTGCTTGCATAAGTAGAAATTTAGGTTTAGTGTTTTCATTAGTATTGGACGAAAAAAAAATTAAAGACGAAAATTTTACTTTCTTTATTAATATCTGAGCAGTAACTGACGTACCTAGGCATTTTGTGTCATATCCATCCACGGGAATCCTGATTTTTAACCAGTACCTAACATGTCGCCCAACTAACTCTAAAAGAATATTACAGTTTGTTAAAAGATGTCAGACGTTTTAAAATACCGATATCTGTTATCCAAAATATTTTGTGTCAAATTCATCCACGATATTTAAAGATATTAATTTTTTTTTAATACAATACCCCCTGTAAAACCCACAAAAGAAAATTCAAGTTGTTAGAGTTTACGTGTTTGATTATTAACGGTGTGAAAAAACACTATTCATAATTTGTGTCATTTTCATCCCGGATTCTCATTATTTGAAAAAAAAAACTACCACGAAACGTACTTCGCGCGAATGGCGAGCGCGGGGAAGAGTACATCGGGTGCTTGGGAGCCGGCTGGCAGCGTTCGTTTGTTTATATTACCCGCGGCTTCGCACGCGTAATCTGACAGTTTAATTGATTTCGAGATTTTACTGAATTCTCATGGGTAATATCCAAAAATTACATCATAGTTATCATTGACTTTGTATTAAAAACAGCTGTGCAAAATTTTATGAATTTAAGTCTAGCGCTTGTCATTTCGAGATTTTATGCCTATCCCATGGCAATTTTTTTACGAGATACCAACTATATAAGTTTTAGTTTTTTTTGCTGATTACTTTTGGTTGACTGTAAATTTCATTGTTATCTATACAACACTTCCGCACCAAATTTCAAATCGATATGTCATTAATCACTGAGGAGTTCCCTTCTGAGGAGACGCTCCTGGCTGCTTTACCAAGATGTTTTAACCAGATACCGGTGTGAAGTAAGCGGCAAAAGTTAGCGGCCGATTATAACCCAACCCAATTAAGAAGTTTTGAGTTATTATTTGCATTTGTGAGGTCATAAGACTGACAAAAAACACACACACACTAGTTGATATATGATACAAACTAGTTTATATTTAGTAGTTAGTATGACACAAACTAGTTTATATTTTAGGGACAAGTATTCAACCTGAACGTCTGGTGAAGAAAGAGAATTATTGCCAGCTACACACCAGATTAAAACAAGCAGCATAAATATAAAACTTCAAAACTAAAATGAAAAAAAAAAACACCAACATGGAAATGCGAACCTCTTCAGGTCTTTCCATAAAATAACACTGGATACTAAATGCTTTCTACTAAAGCTGCAACTGCTAACTAACCTCAACTAGTCTAGGAGCCACGCCGATTTAATGAAAGCGGTGTATTTTTTTTATAATAAAATGAGAAAAACGACATGTTGCAAATAGCAAATACGAACCTCTCCAGTATTTTGTGGCATGTTATTACGCACGTTGAGAGCTTTCGATCAACGCTTCAAGTGTCCAGTAACCTCATTTTAGTTTTGAAGAAAAGGTAGAATTAAAGTTAGCGGCCGAAAATAATCACAACAAAATAAAAATAAACATTGATTTAGATAACGTGTTCCTTCCAGATATTTTATTAATACGATTATGCATTTGAAAATATTTCCATCAAATCTGAAACTGCCCATAACCAAAGCCTAGTACGGGAGTTACGCCCGAATAAAAGTAGGCGGCCGAAAAATTTTGCAGTAATATGACAAAACGACCAACTTGGAAATGGGAACCTCTTTAAGTCTTTCCATATTATAATACGGGATACAAAGCTGCAAGAATTTACTAACGTCATCTAGTTTAGGAACCACACCCGATTTAAAGAAACTGGCTTTTTTTTTTGTAATAAAATGAGAATAACAACTTGTTAGAAATGCGAACCTCTTCAGTTTTTTCTGGCATATTATTACGCACTACGCCTACTTTATTCGGGCGTAGTTCCCGTACTAGACGTTGGTTATGGGCAGTTTCGGATTTGATTGAAAGCTTTTTTAATGCATAATCATCTTATTAAAATTTCTGGATGAAACGCGTTTTCAAATTGTTTAGTTTTTTTTTCGGTCGCTAACTTTAATTCTACCTTTTCTTCAAAAACAAAACGAGATTAGTGGACATTTGAAGCATTCATCGAAAGCTCTCAGCGTGCGTAATAATATGCAAGAAAAAACTGGAGAGGTTCGCATTTCCAACATATTGTTATTAACATTTTATTACAAAAAGAAATACGCCGCTTTTTTAAATCGGGTGTGGCTCCTAAACTAGATAAGGTTACTAAACTCTTGCAGCTTGTATCGAAAGCTTTTAGTATTCAGTATTATATATGGAAAGATTTAAAGAAGTTCGCATTTCCAAGTTGGTCGTTTTTTTCATATTACTGCATACATTTTCGCCCCCTACTTTATTCGGGCGTAGCTCCCGTACTAGATGTTGGTTATGGGTAGTTTTCGCATTTGATCGAAGCTTTTGAAATGCATAATCATTTAATATATAACGCAAAAAGAGGTGAGGTTATTGATGTGACGTTGGCTACTAACAATATATGTAGGACATTACGAAATGGTTTATCCAATGAAACACTTTATCGATCACAGGTATATATGCTTTAGGTACAGAATTAACGAACCAATAAAAACTGTGCTTAAAAGGAACCTAGGACACGGACTGGTTGTCTTTTAAGAAAGATCTAAAAGTGGAACTAGGTGACCCTAAAGGTAAGCTCAATTCTATAATAGACATCGAGTTTGAAGCGGACAACATAGTCCGAGCCATCAATAATGCTTGGACTAATAACTGCCCGGAAAAAAAGACTGGGGCAAAGAAAGTCCCATGGTGGAACCCTGATATCGCGAGACTCAGGAAAGAAACCAGGGCGATCTTCAATGATGCAAAGGCTTCAAAAAACTTTGAGACCTATGCAAAAAAGCTCACA
This sequence comes from Choristoneura fumiferana, assembly GCF_025370935.1. Lineage (NCBI taxonomy): Eukaryota > Metazoa > Arthropoda > Insecta > Lepidoptera > Tortricidae > Choristoneura > Choristoneura fumiferana. The sequence continues at coordinate 20,521,457 of NC_133483.1, forward strand.
GAATACAATAAAGCTGTGAGAAAAGCAAAAAGGAAAGCATGGAAAGACCACTGCGACCAAATAGGTTCAATACCAGAAGGAATGAGGCTCACGAAGGCTCTAGCTACAACCAGATCGGTCCCATTAACTACCATAAAGGGGAAAGATGGGAACGTGACGGAGACAGGCATAGAGACACTAAAAATAATGTATGAGACACATTTCCCAGGCTCTATTATACATCAGAGCAGAACCGATAGTAACTCAATCAGTGCTGCTGAACAAGTGGGCACTACCACAAGGCACAATTGGGATACTGCCAAAAAAGTAGTAGATCACGATAAGTTAAGTGGGCTTTGTCCACCTTTCGCCCTTATAAAACACCAGGACCAGATGGTGTTTATCCAGTTCTACTACAAGAAGGAGCTAATGTACTTATACCACATCTTAGTAGATTGTACAGAGCATGCCTAGCCTTCGGACACGTACCGCGTGTGTGGAGACAAGTTAAGGTAATCTACCTTCCAAAACCTGGTAAGGCAGATTATAATGATGCCAAATCATATAGGCCAATAAGCCTGTCATCATTCTTCCTGAAAACATTGGAAAAAATTGGTTGACAGATACATAAGGGACGGACCGCTAAAACGGCATCCACTGCATAAAATGCAATGCGCCTACCAACCGGGGAAGTCGACAGAATCAGCGATACACCTGGTAGTAAGCAAAGCGGAACAGGCAATAGAGAATAAAGAGCTCTGCCTGGCTGCGTTTCTGGACGTGGAAGGAGCATTTGATCGTACAACGTATCATGCCATCAAAACTGCTGCGGATAGACATGGCATTGAACCCACTATCTGCAGATGGATGGAAAGAATGCTCAACAGCAGACTGATAACTTCAACCTTGCTAGGAGAAGAATTATCAGCCACAGCCACAAAAGGATGCCCTCAAGGAGGGGTTTTATCGCCCACGCTATGGAGCTTGGTGATAAACTCGCTACTAGAGGATCTCAACACAGGCCCAGTACAAACAGTGGGTTATGCAGATGACCTAGTAATACTTGTCAATGGGAAATTCCAAACACAGTATCGGGAATCATGAACGTAGCTCTAAACAAAGTAGAGAGGTGGTGCAAAGAATATCACCTCTCCATAAATCCGAGCAAAACGGTGGTAATACATTTACCAGAAAAAGGGACCTAAAAAGCATACAGACTTTAAGAATGTATGACAGGGAACTAAGACTTTCCAATGAAGTAAAATATCTTGGAATAATCCTTGATAAAGGACTTAACTGGAAAAACAGGTGGAATACACAGTGACCAAAGCGACGAGAGTTTTTGGCATGTGTAGATCCGCATATGGAAAAACATGGGGACTGAACCCAAAGTACTGAGATGGATCTACACCATAATGGTGAGACCCATCATACTGTATGGGTGCCTCGCCTGGTGGCCTAGGGCACAACTAAGCACATGTAGGAATCTACTGGCAAAAATCCAGAGAATGGCCTGCATGGCTATCACAGGGGCGTTCAAAACAACGCCGACAGCAGCAATGGAAGTCTTACTGGACTTACCACCACTGCATATTGCTATAGAATCCGAAGCGCGGAAGTCGTTGCACAGAATGAAAATGTACGGCCTGTGGAACGATTCCGCTCCAAGGACAAAGCACACTAAAATGGAACAAAACGAATACCTTGATAGTATAATGGCGATGGGTTGCGACAAAATGCAACCAAAGTACATATTCCGAAGGAACTTCAAGGTTCATGTTCCCACAAGGGCTGAATGGGCAGAAGGACTGACACTGCGGAAGGCAGTGAAAATTCATGGTACACGGATGGATCTAAAATGAAATCCGGTACAGGAGCCGGCATTCATGCCAAGGACTTTAACAGTAGCGTAAGCATGGGAAATTATGCAACTGTCTTTCAAGCAGAGACGTATGCAATTATCGCCTGTGCACAGGAGAATATAGATAGGAAGGTAAGGAAAAAACCATCTATATACTCAGTGACAGTCAAGCAGCCCTAAAGGCGCTCACATCGCCAAAGTTGACTCAAGACTGATCTATAATGGAGTACAAGCACTAAACAAGCTTGGCAGACGCAATAGAGTGAGACTGGTTTGGATCCCAGGACACAAAGGCTTCATCGGAAATGAAAAAGCAGATGAGCTAGCAAGGGAAGGGTCATGAACAAAAACATAGGGCCCGAGCCGTATGTGGGACTCTCACAGGGAACCATGAAGAATGCCATAAACGACCACACCAAACTTAAACACCAACAAGAGTGGAAAACACTGGAAGGTCTAAAGCATTCAAACGATTCATCGAAAATGTCAGCACAAGCTGGACTAAAAAACTCTGGACACTCAGTAGGAAACAACTCCGACATATCGTCGGGGCATTCACAGGTCACTTCAATACTAACACATACTAGTAAAGATGGACTAAGGACAGGACAATGAAGTCTGTAGAATATGTGGCGAGGAAGACGAAACAATGGAACACATTATGTGTGAATGTGACGCCCTCGCCAGATCAAGAATGAGACTCTTTGGCGACGGATACCCGCACCAGGAGACTTTAGGCACTACCGCTACGTCAAATCATCCAATTTATGGACGAGGTGATAAAGGCAATAGAGTAAGTGCGAAGGAGGGGTAATTACACAAAAGATCCCTACGGGTCGAAGTGTATCCGCAAGGACCCCTAACGATAAGATAAGATAAGATAAGATATTTTCCAGATATTAATATAATATCTAGGAGGAGGCGTTTTCCAATCAATGTTTATTTTTATTTTAGTTGTTTTTTTTCGGCCGCTAACTTTAATTCTACCTTTTCATCAAAACGAAACGAGGTTACTGGACATTTGAAGCGTGATCGAAAGCTCTCAGCGTGCGTAATAACATGCCACAAAAAACCGGAGAGTTCCCGTTTCCGAATCGGATGTGGCTCCTAGACTAGATGAGTTAGTTAACAGTTGCAGCTTTTATAGAAAGCTTTTAGTGTCCAGTGTTATTTTATGGAAAGATTTGAAGAGGTTCTCATTTCCATGTTGGTGTTTTTTTTTTTATATGGTGTAGCTGGCAATAATTTTCTTGCTTCACCAGACGTTCAGGTTGAATACTTCTCTGAATATAAGCTAGTTTATCGTGTTTTTGTCACTTTTATGAACACACAAATGCAAATAATAACAAACTTCTTAATTTGGTTGGGTTATAATCGGCAGCTAACTTTGGCCGCTAACTTCACACCGGTAGGATTGTTGACGCTAAGCGCTGCTATTTTAGAGATATGCAGTGACGCGATAGTCAGGTTTTAGAGCTGGGCACACTCCTTGACCATACAAGATATCATCTTCCTTTAAGTTCGAGTGAGAGAGAAGGAGCTTAGGGGCTAGATCACATCCTACTAATATTATATATGCGAAAGTTTGTATATCTTGATGTTTGTTACTCAATCATGCTTTAACGGCTGGGTAGCATTAGCTGAAATTTGGGGATACTTATAGATATAGATATCGGTTTAAATTAACTACATATATGCGTCACGACACGACACGACAGATAAATACAAAATCCGACTTAGCGTCATAAGCAGGATCCACGTCAAATTTCGATCATTAGAATTTTCGAACTTAATGCCAATTAGTTAAAGTTGACATTAGTTTTGTCGAATGTCCTAAATTTAGGTGTGCTTTCTGCTGTTTGATACTATGAACATACCATTTCTAAATTTTTACATAAAATACAATACAATACAATGACTCTTTATTGTACACCAAAAATAGTAGCGATACAGAAAGGTACACAGAATGAAATTACAAGGGTAAACAACAGGCGGCCTTATCGCTTAAGAGCGATCTCTTCCAGGCTTAGAGCAACGCGGGGCTTCTTCGGAAGGGAGCAGCCTTAGCGGTAGATTACCTTTAAAATAGTTCTGGCGTTTGTTGCGGGGGGAAATGTGCATACAAGTGCAGTTCGGCTTACTTAGATGCAAAAACAAAACTGCCACTGACTGTAATGACGACGTTAACACATAAATAATCCAACAATACACTAATAATTCGTTACAGATGACTCCAAACTAACACATTGACAGTAACATCATTAAGTCATCGCTTTATCGCTTATGCGATTTATCGCTTATGCGATTTATCGCTTATGCGATTTATCGCTTGACTGATCCGAAATTTGTACGCTAGGACTCGATGTTGGTAAACGAATCCGACAATAATGTACGTCTTTGTTGTTTAAATGTAATTAAATAGCAATAATACGATAACAATTTACTTCCATGTGAAATGTAACACCATAATTTTGCAAGCTTGATGTCCCAGATCTCTTTTTACAGCAGGAAACTGAACAATTCGTTATTTTTAGCACCGCCGCGTTCACTCGCGCTTCTCGATTCAGTCTAGTAGTTTGAAATCCGAGCGCGCCTTGTTTTATAAAATTCGTATGCCCAATTGGGCTTGTACTTTGACAGAGGGGAACGCGTCGAATGGCTACTCCCTTCCGCCCGGGTTGCTCTAAGCTTCCAGGCAACCTTTTTTATATATAACTATCAGCCTTTTTGATTCTTAAATTAATGTACCTATTATTTACATACTTCATTATTTGAATAGGTACTACATTCAGAGTATGCAAAAAAGAAAGTTATGCAATTTGTTCATTACGTAGCGGAGATAAAAGTCAGTCAATTCAATACTCATTAAGTTATATAATAGGCGAAGTGCATAGTTTAAGGCCAGCGAAAAAAAATGAAAGAGTTAAAAACATTGCAGGATCGCTATACTCGACAACAATGTCGCATATAAATTTTATTATTATCAAGTCTCAAACTTGGTCACGGTAATATCTAAGTTGGCACAAGTCAGGGCTATTACGAAACTCGAAACTTGAAGTTCGTGTCGTGCGGTCCCTCTGACACTTACAGTATTTAATACGAGAGCGAAAGGGACAGTACGATACGAACTTCGAGTTTCGAGTTTCGCAGTAGCCCTGCTGTACCTACAGCCAATTCAATCTGGTTCCAGAAAAAAAAAAAAAACATCTAGCAAATTCAAATAACAAAACAACTGATATCTACCCATTAGGTATCAGTTTTTTTTAGAACCTCGGACTTTTTTTAATGTGTGTGAAACAGCTCGTGGTGTTTTCAGAGGAAAAATACACCTGCAGTTTTGATATAAAAAATATCGTAATACATTTTGAGAAAATGTTTATATTAGTCTCGCTGGAATAGCAATTGCTGGCTTTGTATAGTTAAACGGACTCGCAAGTTCGTTCTTTTAATACTCATACTCAGCCAGCAATGGCCTACTTCCATGTGACGACAATACTTGTATTATCTAATATGAATGCTTCCCATAGATGAAATCGTACCGAACGAACGTGTTTGCGTGCTTATGCCCCCGTCGCCCCCGCCGCTTGACCGCGCGGCCCGTTTCGACCGCAACCATTGTGTTTATGTTTTATTATTTTAAATATCGTGGGCGAAAATGACACAAATTTACAATGTCGATTTATCATGCATTTATGATATAAAATATGTGAACTCTAATGACTATAATATTTTTTTGAAGCGTTTGTAGGTTAAGAAAACAAAATAATTTAAAATCTTAAATTTCGTGGTCTAATTTGGCACAACTTTTTTTATAGGCGTATGTAAGTAATCTGAAATAGGAAATAAATATTTCATAAACTGTAATTTTTTTTTAACACCATTTTTACATACTGTCCATATAACAGTTTGCACTGGATCGAAAATGACACAAATTTGGTTTACATACTCCACAGGCTATCCTT
>NC_133483.1:20532084-20534584 GCF_025370935.1 Choristoneura fumiferana
CTCGCATAAAATCGATCCTCCGATTTTTTTTTCCTGCTACCGATTTGTAGCCAGAATCATCACTCTTCCGAATTTTATACTTCATAATTTTATTTGTCATAAATTTGTTACTACTACTAACTGAGGTCATAATGGTCAATTATCAGAATATCGTAATTCATAACGTTGTCACTAAGATATGTTTTTACTCATATGCTGGTTTTCATATTTCTTTCATTCATATCATCAATTTCAATAAATTTTTTAAATCATAAACATTTCAATATCGATACAGTTTTTTTACGTTAATTTAACGTTAATGCGATGTTGGAACTGGAGTGAAAGTTTTTATATATTATTATAATATGCCTCCAACAAAAATAAACGAATATAAATAGGCGCAGATGATGATATTGATGAGATTATTTACTTAAATGTGGTTATCCCTACTTTACTGCTGGCAGTTTTGATTCTGTAGTGGTCGCAGTTCTAACCTAACGCTAACTATATTAATGGCAGTAGTTTGGTTCTGTAGGGTTGCAGTTCTAACATAACTACCTTACTGGTAGCAGTACGGTTTTGAGGGGGTCGCAGTTTTTAACTTAAAACCTAACCTACATTTCTGATATCTACTAAAACTTGTAAGACGATTGAGGGTAAAATTCATATAAAATTGATTTGCTGACGATTGTTTTTTCTTTGTTATTACATCTATTGTGGTTAAATAATGTCTGCATAATAACATCCAACAGATGTGATTGCTTCGCCCATTGATGGCGTTGTCATCGAAATATTATTTTATTCACAATTTTTTTCACTAAACGAAACGAAAGCAACGCGCAACAAATAAGTCTGCTTTAAAATATATGAATAAATGGAGTTTTATGAGTACAAAACAATATGCTTAAAAAAAGTATGACAAAAAAAAGGAGTTTAAAAGAGATGTTTATGACCAACTGCATTATGGTTTTAAAATGTTTCGGAGTTATGATCGTAGTAAATAGTGACTAAGTATTAATAGTGAGTATTATGACACAAAATTGTATGCAAAACATTTTCGGAGTTCCAATAATCGAGGTTGAAAAATTATGCCAACTTTTGGCGCCCCTGATGGGACACTTGACACCAATTGACCCAGTCCCAAAGTAAGCTAAGCTTGTGTTATGGGGTACGGATTAACATAGATAGATAGATACTTAGTTAGATTTTACGGTGTTAAATCCTACTTATTATTATAAATGCGAAAGTTTTCAGTGTTTGTGATATTAGGATACTTTTCATGCTAAAATTGAAATTCGGTATTTAGATACTCTACTTCTGACAGACAGACCATACTCTACTATTTATCTGAGTGCACCTAAAATTCAGAAATCTCAACCACTAAGTCACACTTCACGTCATACTAAGGAGGAGGGGTGATTTCGTGCGACGGAGATAAAACTACACCAGAACACACCTTATAGTAATAAGACTAGAATACCAAGACTAAGTTACGTGGTGACACAACAGGACACCAAAAAGAGCGTCCACTCAGCACGTGAAATAAAAAACTGTCGTACATAACTCAATATTTATTAGAATTTTTCTGTATATTTTACTTATAAGCCCCAAATTTTGAGTTACGTCAGTTTTTAACCCCCGACGCAAAAGGGGTGTTATAAGTTTGACCGCTATGTGTGTCTGTGTATTGTCTGTCTGCATGTGGCACCGTAGCTCTTGAACGGAGAAACCGATTTGAATGCGGTTTTTTTTATTTGAAAGCAGGTTTTTTAGCGATGGTTCTTAGACATGTTATATCAAAATCAGTTCAGCCGTTTTTGAGATATTGAACTTTGAAGTGACAAAGTCGGGGGTTTTCCAACTTATTGTCGGTTAGGTTATTGGTTCAGTCTTTGATGTGTAACCACACGTTATGTGCAGCAACGCTAGTTTTCTATGAAGCTTGAAATAGAGACCTCGATGAGATCTCTCTCGAATTTCCATGGAATTTTCGTAATCATCATTATCATCATTTTTATCAGTCAGGCAATTAATAATACGATAGAACTGTAGTCGCTTAACAGTTGCGCAGTTGCGTGTTTTCACATGAAACTTTATGAGAAATAAATAAAATACTACTTTACTGCGTCGACTGCACTGCGTTGTAACTTCGAGCTATGGAACCGGCTGCGCTGAAATTAATTAATCAAGAAACGTCTTCGGCAGGCTTGAGTCTTCGATTTCCTTCGATGCATTTGAAAATATACTTACTTTGTATTCTGTTTCTCTGAATATAACTTCAATTTATTGGGTGATGTAAGTACCTAAGTTTGTGTAATAGGTCTGCTTTACAAAATTATGTCTAGTTAATGACGAAATATGTGGTTTCTAAAAGAAAACAAGTGTCCAACAGTGGGGCATATACAATGTGTTTTAACATTAATCTAAAATGTTTAGTAGATAGAGAAGTTTCACTACATTTTTAGGGTTCCGTACCCAAAGGGTAAAAACGGGATCCTATTACTAAGACTCCGCTGTCTGT
>NC_133483.1:20539584-20544215 GCF_025370935.1 Choristoneura fumiferana
CATATTCGAATTTCTCGAAAGTAAATTCAAAGGTAAGAACAAAAACGGAAACTAGAGTAATAAAAGATTACGTTTACATTAAAAAGGCACCCACGCGTGTGTTTATATTTCATTTGCACGAAACACCAAAAGAACCTATTTGCGTGAGTTAAATGTAACAAAGTTCGTTCAACATGTTCATTATGGTTTAAATTCTAATTATTTTTACTATGCTAGTAGTGTTCTTAGGTTTCGTTATTTGGAACGCCATTTTAGTAAAAAGTTTTAAGAAGGCGTTCAAACAGCTCTGCACTTACCTAATATTGATAGATACAAATAGAGTGTAAGAGCTCATTAATGTGAATGTTGGGATAAAACGTTCCAAATTTTATCTCTAAATCGTTTCACATACATACTCAATAAACTATCACAGTTCTAATATTATTTATTTATTTTATTTTTTAAAAGATTACAAAGTGGATTTACAGTTAATACAATACATTCACAATGTGTTATAAAATATTAGATTACAATTACACAAACAACTAAAACTACAATAATTTCCTACTCAATTACACTTTTTTTTTATCACGTGTCCAATATTATACTATAATATTTTCTTACACTGTGACTATATTATATTATATTATTACATGTTACTAACAATCTATGGACCCTGGTCTGCAATAAACGTTTATTATTATTATTATTATTATTTCAGTCGTAGTAAATTACACACTTGTAACTTATAAAAGATGAGATTATATAATTATTTCCTAAAGACTAAAATACAAATTTTATATTAAATTACATAGTAACGAAAATCATCATATGTCAATCATTATATTACAACAAGTGCAAGCTTTAAAACATGTCCATTTTAATTACGTATGAGACCCACCTATCCGTAAAAACACATCAACATCCGGCATATCGCTCAGCAAAAAATAGTAGGTTTTATTGAAATTTGCATCAACGGCAGACGACAGGTAGGTGATCGCCGTCTACATCATTTAGATAATGTACAGTCGAGTTCATAAACTTGTGAGCAATTTTTATCAAAATAAAGACAATAAAAACGGAAACATCTAATCACATGAATTTATGTACTGTAAAAATAGCCGATGCTAAATAAATCTTAGTTTATCTCTACGTTCGAGTTCACCACTAACAGTCGAGCTATCTCGATCTCGACATATTCCAGCCTTTCTTATTACTTCTATCGATCGCTCCGTGTCAGTGTATTCTCGATCTTCCGTGTTAGGTATAAGGGTCGTGCAGTATGCAATAATAAGGGTTGTTATTTGTATCCTCTTGCTTGGCGAGTTGTTTGAGTCGTAACGTTCTCCCACGCCGATGCTCATTGTTTTTGTTTGGTTTCTATGATGAACTGTAGCGATTTCGTTTGTTATTATAAACATGGATGTTTATAGAGGCGCGTGCTAGCCCCCTAACCCAAAAGTTCTAGTTACCTTGGTGGTAGGCACTCTAAATATAATTATGAATGTAAGCTCCGCATCTCAGGTGCCAGGTCCATCCCGAAAAATAACCAAACACCATGCGTTGTATGAAGAATACTCGTGCAAAAATTTAATATCACCAGACTTATCTTTTGGTGATTCATTAGAACAGCATACTCGTACACACACACAACACACACACACACACACACCACACACACACACACACACACACACACACACACACACACACACACACACACACACACATAGAGAGAGAGAGAAAGAGAGAGAGAGAGAGAGAGAGTCAGCGAAGCTCATACATGTCGCTCTACATTACCCTCAGCTATTCCGACATAGGTAAGAGTAGCATTAAAACATAAAAAAAATCTAAATCATCGGAAAAGTACCACTGTCTCAAATTATATGCGAAATTTGCTTCGAATTCCCAATCCTGACAGCAACCTAAAATCACGAAGCGCATCAACCAATCACACGTCGACTCAAAACGTATCAGCCAATCGGATTACGCTGTCACTCACGTTTCGCGCCATCCCCCGAACTAGACAACAGAGAGCGTTGCGGTTAACGTTATTAACTACCGACTGAAAATTCGTTAGAATTTAGTCGGGCAATTTGGAAATGGCAAATGTAATGTTTAATGCTAATAAGGTAATGGATGTCAGGAAGAGACGGGTGAGAGTTTAATTGTTTTTTGCGGAGGTTTCGTTCAGAGTGATCTTTCATTTGGTGAACAACAAAATAACGAGTCGTTTTTTGTACCGCAAAGTATGAAAAGTTGGGTATTTTGTGCGTAATTTATACAAATTTTCTTAAAATTAGTGCAGAGCATATCAAAGGTGGTTGGCTGAGTTTGGTTGAATATCTCTGTATTGTTCTTCTGGATATTTAAATGAGGTGGAATATGTTCACGTTCATTGACCGATGTTCAAAGTGCACTGCGCCAAAAGAGTGATTACACTTTAAATAAAAATAACTTTAATAGTCAAATTATTATCCAGACTATCTACTTGGAATAGGTATTTAGGATTCACTTCAATCACCGTAAACACATAAAGTGCAATCTCTTTTTAATTTTGTTAGTTTGCTTAGTCCTTTATTTTTTTGTAAATATGTTTTGAAGGGTATTAAGTAACTACCTATATACAATATAATACCACATCGGTGGAGAGCGTCCAAGCCGCATTGAAGTGGAAAGCTGCTATGCTGTAACAAAATGAAGGATAAGCGACACTGAATGGGATTAAATAACTTAGCTGTCTTTTGGTTATAGCATGGTAAAATGATCGATAGCAATAAAACAACGTAAGCGAAAACAGGATAAAAGCAAACGGTCGAAACCTTTATCAGGGGGACTATAACTAGCATAAAATATTTAGTTTCGATTCGACAGAGAAATAATAGTTACCGGTCGTATTTTTCTTGATTTTCGTTAACTTTGATTGACAATTCAGCTCATTAATAGAAACTAGATACCTGCCATAAACATGCCCACAATAATAATAATATTTTTGACTCAGTTAACTTGTTCAAGTTTTATTTTTACAAAGACAATATTCTCAGAACAGAGAAGCACAGTTACGAAATCAGTTTTTTGTAATTAGCACCCAGTTCGCATAAATAAACAAACAAGTTAATTATGAAATAAAAAGTTGACAAATAAGCTTTTGTTGGCGTCCAAGGTTCGTTTGTTTTTAACGGCAATTAAAAATATTAATTAACGTTGTAAAAATAATGTCTTGTTTTTGCTAAAATTCTACGTCTGTAAACCTTAAACAAGTTATGCAAGCCATAAGATATGCCAAATTTTATACAAGATATTTGGGTTAGCTTGGTTGAATACCTCTGTAAAGATTTTTACCTGAATTTTTGATTCATGTTGAAGCCATGCCTTTGAGATACATTGTGAACATTGTAGGTACGTTGTATGAAAGCATGTAAATCATAATAAAAAAGTTTCAGTACGGTATCTTTAAGTAGAGGTGAGTAGTGGTCATTTCGTTAGAGTGGACGTATCAGTATATAGTATATAGGGTTTATGTTATAGTAAACGTTAAGTTATGATAAAATGAGTGTCTTGATTCAATGGACATTTTTATACAGTGAACCCGAAGTGTGGACCCGAAGGCTATGTCGCTCTTAATAAATATACTTACCTAACGATAAATGTTTTACCGATTTTAGTATTTTAGGATAAGAAGGCCTATTGTATCAAGCCTATTCACTCAATAACAATAGAGTACGCGTACTTATCGCTTATCCATTAGCATCAGGCAAAGTAAAGCAATACGAATACAAATATTCTTTATTGCACACCACAAACCACAAATCAGTACAAAAAACGTATAATATAAACACTTAGATTCAGGGTAGACAATAGGCGGTCTTATCGCTTAAAAGCGATCTCTTCCAGACAACCATTTGGGTACAAGAACTTATGGTTATGTCAAACAAACGTAGGTGGCGGAAACAGAAACAGAAAAACAAGAGCAAACAAAAAATCAATAATATTAAAATAAATACAAATTATATAATTATATAAATACATACATACAATACTTGTACAATACATATACTACTAACATAAAATATCATTATAAAATGACAAAAAGGCCGTAACGGGAGAAAAGGATAAGAAATTAGGAAATAAAATAAATAAACACACAAAGACTGAAAAATTTTAAGGTTTATAAGTGTAGTTGACCTTAATACTAGGTTAAGAGGCCCAAGGTCAGGCCACACCACACTTTATGGACCTAGCACTAACATTCGTAGGTCAATCTGATAAACAACGGCCTTCCATTTAGCAAAAGCTTACACACACACAACCTAAGATTAAAATAAGTAAGTACACGAGCCTATATTATTACCTTGCTTTTACAACTTCGCCGAAATGCTAGTCTTTTAGTCTTAATTTGAGAAGAAATTGAGTCTTATTTTGTTCGTAACAGACTTTTGACTTTTGACTAGAATATTTTTCATTTTACATGCTAACATAGGCTCTTTTAACTTTTCATGACATATCCACTATTGTTTCTGTTCCTTGTCAATCGTCAAAGCTTAGCTGGAAGAGATCTCTTTTGGGATAAATTAGGCTTTGTACTTGAATTTTCCATCTTATTCTGTAATTTGTATGTGTTGTATGTATCACTAACTTACACAATGTAATAT
>NC_133483.1:20544315-20650292 GCF_025370935.1 Choristoneura fumiferana
CTTCACCGTGAAGCTCGTGGTAAATTTCAAATGTAATTTCGCACATGAATTTTGAAACTCAGAGCTGCCGCAATCCACTGAATGTTGCGTATGAAGTTACCGATCCGTACCCGCCGCGTGGGAAATACGGTCCAAGCCTTCTCATTCTGAGAGGAGACCTGTGCCCAGTGGTGGGAAGTATATAGGCTGGGATGATAAATTAGATTGAATTAAAATTGATTATCCCACGATTAAAGTCGTAAAAGGCCCATTTGCCTTTTCAGAAGTTTTTAGGGATGAGTTCGCCTTTGTACTCTTTTTGTTTTGTTGTTTTTTTTATATTACTTTTGTGTTTCTGTGCAATAAAGTGTTTACATACATACATACAATGTAGGGGGTTTATCAGCTATTCTAATAAAAAGGAACTCTTGGAATTGTATACTTTAACGCGCGCTTTTTATTTTTTCCTTGGTTACGTCATTTGACATTGGTTTTCTTAAGTTTAATCAATTTTAATTGATATTTTTAATGTAATTTAATTAAGTTTGTATGTGTGTTTGTTTGTTTGTTTAATTGAGTTTAACTGAGTTTGTTTGTTTGTTTGTTTGTTTGTTTGTTTGAGTTTGTTGGTGCTTGTTTGTGTTTATTTGTTAGTTTGTTTGTTTTATTTAATCTTATGAATTCTCTTTCGAATTATATTTTGTCTTCTTGTTAGTATCATTCTTAGCTTATTGTACTGTTTAATGTTATTGTTAAGGTATTGTTATCTTGTTAGACGCCTTGGCCAATGCTGTAAGTCCTCGGGATCATTTTCAATAAACAAAATAGGTAATTATATGTAGAAGCAGGGAAGTAGAGCTTTTAAATTAATTATTGCTGGCGTAAAATGGTTGCTGCTTAAACTGCCGTATCTACATTTTGTCCATGAAATATCATTGGACGTTTATTAGTCTTTTCCCTAGCGAGGTGGTGTTTTCCTAAGGGGAGAAGGGAGCACCATAAAAAATTCAGACCCGCCTCAGTAGCCTTTGGTCTTTCTTCCAACTGCCGGTTCGCATAAGTTTTGAATTTTTAAGCAAGTTCTCTATTCCGTTTTCGAGGACTATTTTTGCGTTTTAAAGTTTACCTACTAAAGTCTCCGATAAATATTTTTACCTAACATGTGTAGTGTATTTTTATGACATGAAAACTCTAGCATTTGCCCTCTTTTTTTTTAAACTAGCAGTTTATTAAAAAAAGACAAGGAACGCAACGGCTATAAAATTTGACGTCTTTGATTTTCCATACAAAATTATATTTCTTATTGCACCCCATGGAGGTTACATTTCAAAAACCCTTCTGCAGTGCTCACATAATGATGAAAGAAAGCGCTGTGCAAAATTTCAAGTCTTAAGTCCAGTGTGTCAATCAGTCAGTCATTAATTAATTCTACAAAGTCACACACAGATACAGTTTCACTAATGCTAAACATTGACATTTATAATACACGCATAGTGTAAGTGACAAGTACTAAACTCTTGTAAACCCGGCATGCAGTCTCTCGATGCTAGTAGCTGTACTACTTGTACTACTGCCCAAGTTCCGTTACTAACCTAGGCAAACTACTCAACTAATTGAAAACATCGTGCCGCCTCTTACCTGTACGTTCTAAAGTGACTTGAATATTCATCAACCATGATGTTAGAGCTGATTGGTATATTATTTATACTCACTAGCGTTTACCCGTGGCTGCACTCGCAAAATCATTAGATTTAGCAGTTGAATTCAGCGCGAACCTTTAGGTGAAGCAAATAATCAAAACATAGATCGTACCAATCTGAACGTCTTTAGACTCTTTTCATAAAAAATATAATATCATCAACATACACACCCCTAGAGCCCAATTAACTTCGCCTAGGCTAGGAAATCAAACATTTTTGATTTATTTTTTCTTCGATTATTGTTTTAAGTGTAATAGAAACAAAAAACTAGGTAACTATTTTTAAAAGTCGCTGAACCATTGTTCAGTTTGACGAGTACGATGTATGTTTCAATAACTTGCTCTTGTTAAATAATGGATCCTACCGGTATAGACACACTTACGTACGTATCTACAACATTAGCAGAATCCAAAAGCATAAAACCTTTTCAATCAAAAACTTAATTTCCTTAAACCAGCTAACGATTTCACAGCTACCTGCTAAATACGTATTACGCGCAAATTGGCGTCAAGTTTCAATTAATATGCCCATAGCATTCGCGTCTGTTACAAATTGCTTAAAAGCTGTTACAAGATAACAAGCGATATTTACTTTAATTACACCCATTATGTCGTTATTAATCAACCAAATAAACAAGACACCTCAATCGTTTTAAATTTCGTGTAAATAGCGTGTTTTATATCATGGACGGTTATTTACAGTCAGTCTTGTCACAGATTAAGTAATAGTTCCTGCTCTTTAGACTGGACACAATCGTGATTGACAGCTTTTATTTGTTCAGTGGAAGTCTTTCAAAACTTTAGTTTGTATTTTGAGTATCTTATTTACATAGTTAATAATTATTTTAATATTTTTTATAGCTAGTTTATAATTATTACCGGTACAGCATATTTTTAACCCCCGGCACAGAAAAGGTGTTATAAGTTTGCCGACAGTATCTGTCTGTCTGCGATATCGTAGCTCTCAAACGTTTGAACCGATTTAAATGCGTTTTTACGTGAAAGCGAAGTCCCTTTGCAGTAGTTCTTAGCTTAACTATAAAATGACAATGTCTGGAGTGTTTCAACACTTTCGACTTTTCCAAGTTAGTTATAAAAAAAATAACTGTAGTTGTCTTATTAATCATCTGTCTACTCTATTCCCTAATTTATACTCTTTGCTGTGCATGAACGTCATTTTCGGACTTAAATTGCTGCGTTGAGCCTATTCACGCGGGTGTGATTAGAACGATAAAACATTTTGTATTTTCACGCTTATTTGAGGGCTTATCGGGCTAATTATACTGTCCGTCAAGTCATTTGATATGGTGTTTAACTGATTAATTTAATAGTTGAACTGGGGTGACACTTTCACGTTGGTAAATAGCAAGGTAATTCAACTGAATTTCCTTCGAAGCAAAGATTGTTTTGGACGTTATTTATGGTTTTCTTTGAAAATTGATTTAAAATAAAATGTTGGTGTCTGTGAAGTTTTCGATCTACATTAGGCCCGCGTGGGAACTGCAGTCCAAGCCATTACAAGAGGTGGTGTGCCCAGCGGTGGGGATAGAAGATGATAATGATATTAGACCAGAAGTCAAGTTTCATCTTATAACACACGATAAGACATTTACGGCATCCTGTTTAATATGAATCTTGTAATCTCATAATCGCTGTCTAGTAACTTACTATATCAGATCTCGGTAGGTGGCATGTCGTAAACGCGAGCTTCTGACTTAATTACTTACTTGATTTGTCGCACACACCTGACTTTTTAGGTCATGGTAGGTAGCAGTGTGTGGATAATATTTCCTTTGATTAATGTCTGTTGGGTTATTTATTGGTGCTTAATTGCGTGAACTGAGTACGGACGTGAAAAGGATAACTAATTCTCTACGAGTGTTGGATACCTTAGAATTTGTTCAAGGTTTTTTTTTGCTAGAGAGATGATGGCACCTGGAAGATCCGTAAAAACATAGAGATCCAGGAGCTGGTGGCTGAACCCAACATCATCGGCGTAACAAAATCACACAGACTTCGCTGGTTCGGCCACCTACTACGAATGGGAGAGGATCGGGCTGCCAAGAGAGCGTACGTGGGACGACCGACTGGTCGCCGCCCGGTTGGGCGACCCAGGTACCGCTGGGAGGACAGTGTCCAGGCGGATCTGCGACGTCTTCAAGTCGACGACTAGCAAGAGGCTGCGCACGATCGGGACAGATGGCATGCTCTCGGCCAAATTAGGTAGGTAGGTTGTTTTTTGCTGTAATAAGATATATTACATTAAGAAATCAAACTGTGTAAATTCTAAAAATATTAAATAAAACCCGGATAACTCACGTCTGTAAGCCGTGGTGGCCTAGTGGTTTGACCTATCGCCTCTCAAACAGAGGGTCGTGGGTTCAAACCCGGCTCGCACCTCTGAGTTTTTCGAAATTCATGTGCGGAATTACATTTGAAATTTACCACGAGCTTTGCGGTGAAGGAAACATCGTAGGGAAACCTGCACAAACCTGCGAAGCAATTCAATGGTGCGTGTGAAGTTCCCAATCCGCACTGGGCCCGCGTGGGAACTATGGCCCAAGCCCTCTTGCTCTGAGAGGAGGCCTGTGCCCAGCAGTGGGACGTATATGGGCTGGGATGAACTCACGTCTTAAATCGAGTTTAGCTCGACATGTTATCCGGGTCAATATATTTAATATAAGTGAGTCTCACGGTAGTTTCATGTTCAAAATTGTGTACATTCTGTTTAGAAAAGTACCTACACCTACAAATCTGTACGGAACCCTCTCAGCGCAAGTTCAACTAGAACTTGGCCGCTTTTTACATGAACTACAATTTAGACTTTCACCCCACATAATATGAAAACAAGTAATGAGCAACAAAACAAAAATATGATGCTCCCAATTCGCAATGCACAATTTTATAAAACAGATTTTTAAAATTTTACATAGATATTACAGTTGCACTTTGAATATCCTTAAATTGGCACTGTGCATCACCGTGTACGTTAGTTAATAAAAAATCCTATCATCAATATATATATTTTTTGAAACTTTTATGACTAAAAACTACTAAATAATTTTATGATGAATGGTTGAAAAAATATGTGACTTGGCAATAATTTCAAATTAACGTCAGTGTCAAAAATAAGTTCAACGCGGCGTCGCATTCTAGTACCTAGGGAAAGTTTTATTAAAAAATTTCAACTTTTTTCTATGCAAGTTATGCTTATTATGTTTTGTGTTTTATGAGAAAAGGCTAAAGTATACGAACAATTGGTTCTTTTGTGTACATTCAGCATCATAACAACGATAATCACTGTTAAATTAGAACGTACACCACGGTTACCGTCGCCAAGTTTGTGAAGAAGTACTTACATTCAACTACGGTAACCACCATGTACGTTGCCAACTACAAGGTGAATTAACTTCGGTAACCACGGTGTACATTACCAAGTTCCCTGTACATTTTTTTGATTTCAAATTAACGATTTTACGTCCCCTTGTTTATTTTAAATCTTTTTAAACAGTATGCTTTTCTTTGTCTGCAGTGCTTAAGAGCGTGCAAACGAAAAATTGCCCATTCAGCGATTTTGAGGTTTTTCAAATGCCTTATTAATGTCTAAATGCTTACGTTTTTTAAAGAAAAACTAATGTAACATATAGATAAACTCTTACTCTGATGTATAGCGGTGATTTCCATTTATTTCCGTCAGCGACTTTTTTTTGGCAAATCATTTTGTTAGTGAGGTTTTACAAAAATACGCGTCAGAGCTGTCTTTCATGTGAAATATTTCCATTATAACCCACCACAAACAGTGTAACTTTAGTATTTTATAATAGGAAATATAGTCTTTTAAGACATAGGGTCATCATATGTATCAAAATATTAGTTATTATTATTCAAATACCATTCTTCAAAAGGTCTAAATCGGTCTACTTCATCATTTTTTATCTCATTTGTTGTGATGTATTTGCCAATAAAACAATTTTATTATAAATCTACAGGAAATGTTTAGTCTGCAATATTTTTTTTCAGCGCTTAATAATAGCTCATTTAGTTTTGACAATTTTCTAAACTTGGGTCCTAAATCGATTATATAACCTCGCGCGTTAATAGTTACGACTCAGAAAGCGCCGGGCACTCCCAAGGAACGGACGTATCGCTCTGCGCTCTCCGCAAGGTTAACAACCTTTACTGCAAACACCCGATAGTTATAGCGTGTCTGCAATTGCTTGATACTTGATAAGTAATTTTACATGTTAAAATTAAATGTTTTAAATTTTCGCAACTTTCACTCAAACTAATACGGGTAGATGCATTTTACATTTCACAAGCATTTATTTAACTTGCCATATTAGTATGTTTGTTAGTATGTAGTGTGTAAGTATTAACTAAATTTAACCCACTTCCCGATTTTTGATTGAGATGAAACTTTGCGTGCATGTGTGAATAAAATGACAATGTAATATTATTATTATGACATGAAGCTGATCTGATGATGGAGCTGGAAGGTAACCACAAGAACTCTGTAATAAAACGACATAACCCCATCGAGTTGGACTCATTAGATTTGTCTTGACGAGTCCTAGGTGGTAACCAGGGACAAAGGTACAATCAGCAAAAAAAATATTGTATTAAAATGTATGATATAAAGTAAATAAAATCTTGTTGTACAGTAAAAATCTTATATTCTTAGATATGGGCAATAAACTAAAATCATTTGGGATGAAAAAACACAGTACTGTTAACACAGTATGAGCTGCTTAGAAAAGGTTATTCATCATTATTAATTACCATTACTGTAAATCCAAGATAGAAATCTAGTTCCATAAATATATTTTTTTGTTAAATTCACTCCAAATCGGAATTAAGGTTACTGTAAAATTACTGTTTTTGGTTTTAAGATAGCATTTTTTTATCAGGTACTATACTACCATTAAAAGGTTATTTATCAATACTAATTCGCATTACTGTACATTCAGGATCAATAATAATACGTTTTGTGTTAAATTTAATTCAATTTGGATTTATGATAACATTACTTTCTTGATTTTAAGATTGCATTTGTTTTCAGACGGAAAATAGAACAGACTGAAATGTCGAATATACCTAATCATGAGATTTCTATAAGTCCCAATATGTAAAATGTATGATGCATTTTCAACTTTAAAAAAATTAGATTTTGCCACAATTTTTGTCTAGTTTGCACAGTATTTTATTAGGTACGTACCAAGTGAAATCATATAAAATGAAGATTATTGTTTATTAAACATTCCAGGATACTACTCAGTTTTGATAGACTGTCTCCGAACATGTACGATAGCTAATGAAATTCCTGTTACTAAAATTTCATTGGACTCCGTAGTCCATTAAATTAGACGCCTTACGCATTGTTAATAATCTACTCCCAGAGAAGTCGACTCCATCTGATCTAAGGACTCCCATCTTAAAACCCTCGCTTCGCTCGGGAGTTCACGCACGACACCCTCGCTGCGCTCGGGAGTTAAATCTGGAGTCCTTCGTTACGCTCAGGATTCAATACCGTACCCGTGACATACATACATACAATATTTTATATACACACATTATCGCCGAAATATATATATATATATATATGTATATATCGGGGATTTCGGAATTGCTCGTTTAAAGGTATTAGATGAAAATAATTATGAGCAATGATGATGAAATATTCATTTATTTACTAAGTATTACGTGCCCTCACACAGTATACCATCATATGCGTGAGAAACATTGAAACTAAATATTTTGCGCGCACTGAAAAATTAAATTTTTATTGCCAGCTTTTTTTACTGACTGTAATTTTTATACGTTGTTGCCATCTAGGGCCAAAGTACTTGTCAAGACGAATCAAACGAGTCCAAAGTCGATGTGGTTATATAGATTTATTACAGAGTTCCTACGGCCACCTTCCAGCTCCATCATCAGATCAGGCTTCATAAATCATAATAATATACTGCATTGTCATTTGATTTACACACGTATGTAAAATTTTAACTTAATCTGAAAACGCATATTTAGTCAAGTTTAGCTTCCAAAATTTTATCCATACCTACTAATAACTAACATACTAACAGGGCAAGATAAGTAAAAAGCTTGTAAGTAATAAATTAAATTATTATGTTAAAGAATAAAAATATTTAAATCGCAACAAATTTTTTTCTTAATTTTACTAAGACGGAAAATGTACAACGATCAAGATGTGTTAATGTTTCGGCAACGCTCGCATCGTACGCACACAGCAAACCGTTGTAGTGTGCGGGCGAAACACGGGCCGCGGGATGGAGATCGCGCCAGTGACGAGTTGGGACAAATGTTGCGCGCTCTTAACATAAAGTCGACCGCATAAGATTTTAGCTTTAATCCCCGTAGAAAATGCATGTTATGATTGTGGCTCTAATCCGGACGAGGAAATTAAACCGCACGCACCGCCACAATTCGATTCTGATGATAGCCCTGATGCACCTTCTCTGAACTCTTCTTTGGAACGTTTGAATTTGCTATTCTGCTTATTGGATGAGCATGAGGTTGATAAATATATATGTATGTATATCCAAAACCGATTGAATTCTGAAAGCATGCACAATGCTTCTTTCACCCATTAGAGAAAAAGTTCTGCCCTGGCCATCCACAGTTAATATGATGCTTTGCCCACATTAAACTCTATGCAATCCATAGCCACGCCATCTACACTTGAGCGCGTTTCGAACTCAACCAGAGCTCATCTTCAGAGCAACTCATATATGCCCCTTTTTTTCGCTGTTGGAAAACACGAAATTGCTTTCGACAGTTCCACACTATATTTGATTTGGATAGGTACGAGTATTTAACTAAATGTAAACAAACTTCAGTTGCTAGATTTGTCACATTCAAGGATTTAAACATTTTACTTGTCTATCATTGTAATACTAACTAGACTAGTGTATTTCAATACAGATAGTATGTTTAGACAGTTTAATGGGGAAATTTCAATATTTAAGACACCAATTGACGGTGTTTTGTTTACATTTAGTTAAAATACCTATACCAAATATACCAAAACCAAGTATAAATGATGTTTTTTTAAAATAATTTAGGTTTTTTTTATTTATAACTTTACTGCCTCATTGGCAGCGGTAACCAGCGTGTACACAAAATAATGTTACTTTGTTCTTATAGAATTGGCAACGTGCATGGTGATGTACATAGATTTTCTGAAAAACCAATAATGCTAGATTTTTTTTTCATTTTTCTGTAGACCCTAAGACGGTATTAAATAAAGGTATGATACTGTATCACTTGTTTTTGTATTTTTTTTACTCTTGCCAATTTAAGGATATGTAAACAAGTTACGACCGGGCTAAGTAATTCGAGACCAAACTATTCAAATAACTCGCAATTTAACAAAATTCCTCTAGAATTATCCAGTCCAATGTAACAGTATATTAACGTTTTGATAAAACGCGAATACCTTGCTAAAGTGCAGTAGCAGTGCAACCGGCCGTTAAAAACTATCAATACAGGTAGCCGGCAACAAGTCACTCTGTCATTTCTGATATAAAATTATCACTTCTATAATTCAAGTGGCTGGTGTAAGTTAGAAATGATCGCGACGTTTGAGAAAATTGAATTTTATTCGAGTAACTCAAGTTTAAAACTTCATATCTAGTGGAAAATTTACAGAAAATTCTATTCTTATTCCTTGTCTACATCCTACCGAGAGTCAATATGCAGAATTTTAGCTTTAGGTTCAAGTTAAATCAGCCAGTCAGATCCTTTTTTACATGTTAAGACTTGACTGTAGCGTTCAACAATTGCACACAAGAACCTTCATTACCTTCTTCACTTTTACTATTATCTGCCCAACGCTGAGTGCAGATTTCTTTTTCTGTGTGTTTTTTTTATCTTATATCTTTTGTGTCAAATTCTTCTCAATCACTCTGATTGAAATCATTGGCCCAACATATTGGTACTTGTCATGTAGACAGGACACATCAATATTTCTGTGTCCCACTTTTGAACTCTCTCAATCACCTTTTTACCGCTCCTGTGCTTCCGTCAGCATTATTATGTAGCCTGCTTACTTTAATTCTACTAGCGATCAGATTTCTCAATTTTTAACGCTCTCTCCTCTTCTTTATTTACTTCTTCCTTAATACTTATTCACTTACTCATACACATTTTCTATTAAACAGTAGAATTTTACTTTTGAAAGCAACGCTGGATACGAATGTGATACACGGCGATAACATACACAGCTCACTGATTTACAATATGCAAGAAACTACTAAGGAAACAACCTTGATGGTATCAATAATAACCTAACTTCAACTATTGCTATTGCAGGTATTGCCGTGAAGCAGCAGTGCTTGCACTGTTGGAGAGTAAGACAGCCGGTGAAATTACTGGCACTTGAGGTATCCCATATTAGGCCTCTAGGTTGGCAACGCATCTGCAATCCCCCTGGTGTTGCAGGTGTCTATAGGCGGTGGTGATCTCTTACCATCAGGAGAAAATATTTACATCTCGACAATCTTATTTGCTATCTCTTCCTATCGCCATTCTTATTACATTCAATAGAAGCAGTGAGAAACAATGAACAGGTTAAGGGGCGTCGCAAGAAACTATCTAACTCTCGATATTACATTCAGTTCTAACCGCAAATAGATCTTGACTTGCCCCAAAGACATTCCACAGATAATTTAAGATTGTAAGCATCGGGCTCAGTTTCAACTTGCGAATTGATTAGACGTTTATCTCAAGGAATGCGGTCACACAATTATTACGGGTTTACAAAGCATGCCTTATTTTACGAACGTGATAAAATAAAGATAGATTGTTTATTGTGCTGCTGAGGTGTTACATTTTACGTTAAAATGGATCAAGGAGTTTGTAGAAAATTTAGTATGTTAACTGCATTTTAAATTATAACAAAAGCTCCTTGCTTTTTATTTCGGTAGTTTCATGGGGAGTTACTTTTTTCTTCAGCTCACTATGCCCACTGCCCACTAGGGAATACAAATTTCTCTGATTGTTCTCCACTTGGTTAAATTTGCAATGGATCTCTCCCAGATCGGGCCAGTGAATGAGATGATGTCATACGACCAGCTGGGGCTGCTGCTGATACTTTTTGAGAGAGATCGCCACTCGAAAACACGCTTGCTTTTCTACATGGGTATCGTCACGAAGACCATGCTATAATTTTTAGAAATCGTCGAAGAAATTTAGTATGAACCCCAAATTTTATTAAACTGCCAAATATTATGTTTTACACGAGCAGAAATGGTAGCAAAGTCTTGTATTTACCATTGGTGTCTAGAGATTTTTTAACAAGAAATCCATTAGTAAAACAGATGTATTCGTATCGCATATGCATAAAAAAATGAAGTGAAGTTGTCCGGTAGAGTCGTGTCCTGTCGATTAGTTGATTGCATATAAATTGCATATAAAACGCTCGTTAAATGCGAATACACGAGTTACAAGGCGAATGACAAGTAAAAAAGTTTAAATACAGTAAAAAAGTGGCGGTATTTTAACTGCGTGCAATGGCATCTTCAGATCATTGATTGATATAAATATTGATAAAAGTAGAAAGATAGAAAAATAATTCTGTTAATACCAATACTTTTAATTCTATGGATTAATCTCTTGAAATTCCTGAACTTATTTTTGAATCTACTTGGTTCCGTTTAACTTTTTTATTTATGTTTCAAATAACCGGTTGCCTCACCATTTAGGTCTATCGCCATTTCATCGGGATTCTCCTTCAAAGGTTTTTCCGAAGTGTAGATTTTTTTCGACATTCATTAATGCTTGTTAAAGATATTTTGACTTTTACTTTGAGACGTTTACTGGTATTGTACTGCCGTGAAATAAAATTTATCTTTGATATTTCTCAGATTTGTTATTATTTGTCTATCTTTGAACAGTATCTATCTATCCTTGATAAAAACTTTGTCTATTTGTGATCATGCTTCATTGATTTACAAATACATACACTGTTTACGATGTCACATTAATAACGCATGTGTACTGCACGAAGTTTACTGCGACAAGGTCTTTATCGGTATAAAAAGTTTATACTTTTATTCGCTCAAGTCGAGATTAAACGCCCGTTTACAAGTTCCAGTTAATGGCTTCGATTAATCATAAATTCATATCTTTGGTCAAACTAGCCAAGCAACTTTGATCATTTATCATGCTATATTTGATGACTTTCACTTATGTGGGAATCATTACTGGGGAGAATATTGATAGAGAAACTGGCCAAGTGCGAGTTGATTTCGCATGGAGAGGGTTCCGTACAATGCCAAAGTGAAATGTTTTCATAATATCACATTTGAAATCCTCACAGTAAGACGCGAGTAAATTACTACTAGCGCTGTCTAGTGGTATTTTAGTGAACTATTTTCCGTAAGTGAACGTATTATATTGAGTTTACCACTTTATTTTCAATGACCCTTATTAAAAATTTAAATATTTACTTTGAATATTTATTAACTCGCAACTGGTCTAACAACTGGTAGCATGGTGTACGGTTGTGTTACTCTGAAGATGAACTCTGGTTGAGTTCGAAACGCGTCAGTGTGGTGGTCATGATAGATGGGTTTGTGTGATTTGTGTGTGTTCTTACAGTGTGGAGATGGAGGAACTGCATGAACACGCATATTTTTGCATAAGCTTAGCTATCGTAAGGTTGCGGGTGAGCAAGGAATTCATTGATATTTACTTTGCACATCTGTGTTTGGGTCATAGGATTATACCATTCTACCAAATTTCACCTGATTTGATCCAGTAGATTCGAAGCAAATTGGCTGTGACAGACGGACGGACAGACAGACAAACGCACGAGTGATCCTTATATAAGGGTGCCGTTTTGTTTGTACGGAACCCTAAAAATGACGTTAATGTTTAGGGTTTCCTATCCGAAGAATGACAATGCGCTGTCCATCTGTCTGTCACAGGACGGTAAGACATCAGAGGTCCTCGAAATCTATCATAGATCAAGTGATGTATTTTTTTCGGTAAATTCTATTTATGTCAGTAAGGATCTATTAAGAAATAATTGTTAGGGTCATTGAATAACACATGTGTACCAATTTTCAGGTCAATTTTATTGGTTCTGTTCTTTTGAAGCAAATTGGCTGTGACAGACGCACAGGTAAATACGAGTGATGAATGTGAGTGAATGCGTTGTTTAGGGTTCCTGAGCCAAAATGGCAAAAACGGAACCCTTATAGTTTCGCCATGTCTGTCTGTCTGTCTGTCCGTCCGTCCGTCCGCGGCTTTGCTCAAGGACTATCAATGCTAGAAAGGTGTAATTTTACACGAATATATAGTATATAATATGTAAACTATGCCGACAAAATGGTACAATAAAAAATTGAAAAAAAAATTTTTTTTAGTGTTTTTCCCATATACGTAAAGTGGGGGTGATTTTTTTTTCTCATCCGACCCTATAGTGTGGGATATTGTTGGATACCATTAGGGGTTTGCTAAGACAATTTTTCGATTAATTGATTTTTTTGCGAAATATCAAACTTTAAAATGCAAATTTCCATTAAATTCGAGCCCCCCCCCCCTCTAAAATCTAAACCGGTGGGTGGAAATTTTTTAAAAAATTCAAGATGGTAGTATATCAAACTTTCAAGGAAAACTATAACGGCTAAGTTTTCTTGAGAATTATTAGTAGTTTTAGAGTAAATAGCGGCCTAAGGTATAAAATATACCTAAACTTGGAAGATTCCGTATAAAATACGAAATCCTTAGAAAAGTATTACTTATTTTTTTCGTAATGGCTACAGAACCCTATTTCGGGCGTGTCCGACACGCTCTTGTTTATTTTTGTGGCACGGAATCCTAAAAAGAAGAATGATGATTATGACATGAATTTAGCATTAAGTCAGAGCTAGCAGACTGTATCTTGTATCCAACCAGTACAAGACAGTTTCAAGGCGTTTATGGACTGACACTTTATTTTTATTGGCTTTAGAACAGTGTTCTGCTGCAATTCCAATACTATCCTAGCAATGTCAGTAAAATGTAAGCTACAAAAACAAGCTGATTTTCTTTGGATAGCGAAAAACAATAGACATGGTGTGTTACGATACATCGCAGTCGTTACGCTACCAAACACGAAACTGTTGACTGTGAACAAGACTACCAGACAAAACGTTGTTTAAGTACTTAGTAATTCTGATTTTTTTTAAGCCGTGGTGGCCTAGTGGTTTGACCTATCGCCTCTCAAGCAGAGGGTCGTGGGTTCAAACCCCGGCTCGCACCTCTGAGTTTTTCGAAATTCATGTGCGGAATTGCATTTGAAATTTACCACGAGCTTTGCGGTGAGGGAAAATATCGTGAGGAAATCGTGTTGACCATCAGTGGTGTAGCGTTTATAGCACGCGGTACGGATTACCGAGGACCTGGGTTCGATTCCAGTGATGGTCTTATTTTTCTGTTTTTTCTGTGCATCTATATTTCAGTTTGTATTTTCAATTTAGGTTTTACGGGATGACCGTAAAAGTAAAAATTTAGAATTGAAATAAAAAATACAAAAAGATTCCAAAAACCAATCTTAATCGTGAGGAAACCTGCACAAACCTGCGAAGCGATTCAATGGTGCGTGTGAAGTTCCGAATCCGCACTGGGCCCGCGTGGGAACTACGGCCCAAGCCCTCTTGTTCTGAGAGGAGGCCTGTGCCCAGCAGTGGGACGTATATAGGCTGGGATGATGATGATGATGAATTCTGAATTTTAAATAGCAAAGAAAAGGACACCTCTCGATACTTACTCCATCCAACAAAAGCCTTCCACGTAGAGCGAAACAATGAACGACAACTCGCTACTTACATACTCCGGTCACCCGCAACTTTCGCGATGTTTTTAGTTCACGTAGTGGGAGGTCTGCCAACGCTTCATCAAGCCTGAGTTCGTGGTCGCCACTCCAGGACATTTCTTCCCCAACGGTTATCTTCGATTAATATGGCCCATCTTTTGGCACTTCAAGTTGCATAATCTTCGAGCTATGATGGTGTCTTAAGTTCTTTGGCTATTCGTATTAGTTTAGTTTTAGTTTTTTAGTTTATTTATTCATTCAATATAATACATCATAAATTACAAAAATGTCAGTTACATGTATCTGTATTGAAATCGTCAATGGTAATATTAAACAGGATTAACAATATAAAAAAAGAAAATTCTAAGAATATCAAGTATTGAGATAAAAAAAGAAGATAAAAAGATCAGATTTGTTCTCCACGAGGGATCGTCATAACAAAAAAAAATAGTAAAATTATAATTAACAACAATAAAGTTGAAAATGTCAAGAACACAGTAATACCTTAAATAATAAATGGATTATTACGGATTCTATCGTACAAAGAAACTCTGACTATAGCTCCCTAAATAGTGGCCAACACGCAGGACCACGTCTCAGAGCCATCTCATCACTGGCAACACACATAAGCATTTTGGAGTTAGTGATTGTTACGCCTGCAACATAATAATTTTGTAAAATTAAATAAAATTATAAAAAAATTAAAAGGTTGTGTCAGCTTCCTCGGACAAAGAATTAGTTTGGCTATTCAAATAGGAAACGCTGCCAGCATCTTAGGGACCTTGCCAAAGGGGTACGCTTTAAGTAATTTGTTTAAGTATTAGTTTTTTTTATGTTATTTTATAATTATGTATTTATTGTGATGAACGAATTGCTCTATTTCATTTGATAATTTATTTAACATTTTGGGTAACCGGTAAGAAGTGGGAGTTCGGTACAGTAAACCGTCGTATCGGAAACATACGTTATGAGATTGTCATTGACGATGGGCGCACCTGGATACGCCACCTTGACCAGCTACTCCCGGCTCCAGGAATTCCTGGGAATCACGGCGGAGGTGTGTCATAGACTAATGCTGTCATGTCGTTACCTGGACACGTTTGTTTACATGTCTTGCTTGTCACTTGAAAATATATTGTGATGAACGAATTGCTCTATTTCATTTGATAATTTATTTAACAGTATTGTTTTATGTAAAAGAGGATGGCGAGTTCTTTTTATTAACGTAGCTGTGTATTTGATTGCCAGGATGAACCACGATCGTTGGGCGAGGCGAACACTGGAGTGAGACCTCGTGAAAACACTCGCAGTAGAGGGCCACACCAATGAGGTGGAAGGACGATATCTGCCGACAGGCGGGTGGAGGATGGATGCATATGGCTGTCGATCGCCAGGCGTGGAGAAGTGGAGAGGAGGCCTATGTCCGAAGATGGACGAATTAAGGGCTGCTATGGATGGATGGATGGTATTTGATTAGTAGGGTAAAACAAGGTAAAGATAAGTATTGTAGTTTATTAACCTCCTTTCTCGCGGTAGCACCTTAGAAAACTTAGCTAACGATCTTGTGACTTACCGCACTAAATACCAGTAATACAATCTGTTATTCCGCGAATCAGAATACAGCGTAGGACGTCCACCAACGAGATCGACGGACGACCTGGTTAAAGCCGCGGGTTCACGGTGGATGCAAGCTGATTCCAACCGAAGCAACTAGAGGTATGGGAAAGGCCTATGTCCAACAGTGGACGTCCTACGGCTGATGATGATGAATCTGTTATTGTTGGTTGTATGACCGCCGGTGTCCGGACTTGAAGCATCATCCCACACGACTTTAAGATAAATAAAACAAAAACTAGGAACCAATAAAGGGCTATATCTGGTTACCTTAAAGAAGACATTTCGCTTAACTACCTTGCGCGGACGCAGTCTGTGGGCGGTAGTAATGACCCTGGTTTTGTGGGCCAATTGAAAGGAAAACGCGATTCATTCAGTGATAGTAGACTCCCTTTACAG
Organism: Choristoneura fumiferana; assembly: GCF_025370935.1. NCBI lineage: Eukaryota > Metazoa > Arthropoda > Insecta > Lepidoptera > Tortricidae > Choristoneura > Choristoneura fumiferana. Next base: position 20,560,827 of record NC_133483.1, read on the forward strand.
GTTGCAATTGTTTTATTATGACGCCTTCAAGAAAGAAAATAGTCGTGTCTATTGAGACCGTGCATGAAGAAACTATGGGCATTATTGAACATTTTGTCACAATTGTCAAGCGAGAAGTAAAAGCAAACATCATAACTCGTAATTTCAATAAAATCGTATGATGTTTTACTATATTAGAAAAATCTGCACCATAGTATTATCGGCAATATTATTGCATTAAACACTGTTGTTTTCAGGTAAAATTTAACTTGCTTGTCACGAAAACGGGATTTTGTGCCATCACCCTGGAATTTATTTCGTTGTTCTTGTTTCCCCCATACTTTTGTAAATAAGCAGTTACTATTTTTGTTAATATTTTTACAATATATATTAATAACAATACAATACAATAGTGAGCCACCCACTCACCTTATTAAGACCGCAATTAAAAACAATCAATGTTTATAATGTCTTAAACTTTCGTGATTTTCACTCATAGTCAAAATACTACGCACAGGACTTATCACGATAACACACACGAGTAATATTTACCTCGATGTTTCGGCAACATTACAGTGGCTGTGGTCACGAGTACACTGACTACTGGTGTCAAGTCTACTCTAAGTCCTGTGCGTGGTATTTTGACTAATCAATGTTTACTCAAAAACATACAATCTGACAGCTCATGCCATGTCAGCACCATTGGTTTCATTTTTAGCCGTAGCGAGCGATGTTCGGCTCCCCCCACCATCTGCTTTGCACGGTCCCATAACTTAGGCGTATCTACTGTCTTGTGATGCTCCTGGGAAAGCTCCGTAATGCCCCGGGTATCGCGACGTATAATAACTCAGTCCCGCTCGCGTCTCATACCTTGGCCCAAAGAAAGTTAGTGTTGAGGTTGTCCCTGTAATCAGATACCGGATTGAGCCGTACTGATCTAGATCGCTTATCCGCGATCTTGCGGCGTCAGCGATAATGCGTGTACGCAGGTCTAGTGATATATTGGAATGGGGTCGTTCTTAAATCACAATTTTAGCGAACTAGGGGTTCTAGTAATTTGCGATGTAGAAACAAATTAATTGCGATTATCATAGTAAGTTTCTGCGCACGAGCAACTTTTGTCTCCGTGACTATTTTGTCTCTCGCATCAAGTCTATGGGTGCGACGTACGTCGCGTCGTTACGTGTGCGCACTTCCATACTAACCCATAGACTTGATGTGAGACACAAAAGTTCGCGGAGACAAAAGTTGCTTGTGCGCGCACGCGCATACCCTTATAAGTGTGACTAAAGGAGGGGGAAGGGGGTTATAAAAATGATCAGCAAGATCGGAATAACAAATGAATGATTTTTTTTAATTGACTCGATTGTTACTTCATACAAATTTCTAATCTGTTGTTGTTAATTGCATCGATATACATTGAACAATAAGGCCACCCATTGCTTACCTTGTACTAATTTACCATGTCAGATACACGTTTTCCGTATTGTTTACTAGTGCGGTGTTTAATAAAGAGTTATTTGGTGTACTGTAGTTTTGTTCAAACACTACAGGTTGAACAAAAGCTAATAAAACACAAACCCTGAACTTTCCCGATTCGATAGTCAAGAACCACACATAAATCAGCAGTAGCCACCACAAAAGGTGCAACATACCATTAAACAGCAAACATCTCGTAACTCCCACTGTCAATTTGTTTATCCATTTCTTAGCTTCCATTTGCGCCTTTGTCTTCGAAGTCAATTCTGTTGCAAAGCTGCTGCGCTGTCTCATTAACGGTATCGTTTGCGCTTTAAGGATAGTTCAGTTGCAGAACAGTTACAAATTTACCATTATTCATATGCTTGTTAAGCGTCAACTTAACATTTCGTTGTTTGTCTTTGTCTCTCCCTTCTATATTGTCATTTGCCAGACAGAAACAATAAGACATTTTATCGTCTGTAGTTACAAATCGACGGCTCTGACTCAACCTGGTGTATGAATTATGATTGGTTTTTTAGTCTTTGTATTTTTTATTTCAATTCCAAATTCGTTACTTTTACGGGTATCCCGTGAAACCATATCGAAAATACCTTAAGTAGCGTAGTGGAAAAAAGCAACCTGAGATATGCGTGCATAGGAGAAATTCGTGTCTAGACTCCTGTCCATCGGTGGTGTAGGGGTTATAGCATGCAGCACGAATTGCTGAGGACCAAGGTTCGATTCCCAGCGCTGGTCTACTTTTTCTGGTTTTTCTGTGCATCCATGTCTCAGTTTGTGTTTTCAGTCTGGTGTATGAAATTTTATGAAATTGGAATATCCTACTTTAGGATGTCTTAAATGGTAATCGGACTTTTGAAAAATTCAAATACAAATTAGTTTGTTTTAGTTTAATTGTCAGACAAAAGTACCTAGTATCCGTTTATACCCCACCTATAATTACCAACCACTTAATATGACGTAATTGATGTGTAAAGTTTGGTTGCTTTTTTTAAATTTCATTGCTACAATTAAAAAAAACCCTCCATTTTTTGACGCGGACGCCATTTTGAAATTATATTATACCTTATGTCACCTTGACAGTTTTGTTTGATAGATATTTCTTTGGTCTTCTCTGTAACCTAAACAAGCCATTTATGAAAAAAAAAACCTAAACAACTTGCATAATAGGTACGCTCAAAAACAATAAGCCTCCTTCGGACAGTCGTGTAAAAATAAAGCAATGATATAGCCAAATTTAGACCTGCAAGAAAAATCGTGCTAGTCGCAATTCGCAATACATTGCCGCGCTCGATTAATCGTTTCGAACTCGATTGCTTTAGGCCTTGCATTGTGATACAGCTTGCAGGATTTTTCTTGCAGATCTAAACCAAGCTTAATAGTACCTTTGTATTGGATTTTATTTAAAGGCGGATACTCACTAGCGAACTGTAATTGTAACCAAACATATACGTTACGAGGTTCTTTTTAGTGTATATGCAAGAGCGTTGCCAGCCGATGGCCCAGGGGGAGGGGAGGGATCAAGAAAGTCAAGTCAAAGACTTAGAATTGCTTTGGTTGCTTTTGTTTCGCAACTTTTTTAGACTCTCTAGGGTCGTTGCCCCTCCCTGCTCCCCCCTGGCGATGCCCTTGTGTATACGCGTGAAACGATCTTCACTAGTACCTGGGCCCTATTTCACGAATCTACAAGTTACGGATTTAATTTTACTAGTTACCAGTAACTACTGTTACAATTACAAGTGCTAGTAAAATCTTGAACATGAAACTACCGTGAGACTCACTCATATTAATTATAATGACCCGGATAACTCACGTCTGAAATCGAGTTTAGCTCGACATGTTTCGGGCTAATCCGTAGCCCTTCGTCTTCGGAGCAACGCGACTCAGCGGCTGCTGCAACACGCGCACATGCAACATGTCGAGCTAAACTCGATTTAAGACGTGAGTTATCCGGGTCATTATGATTAATATGCTAGTAAAATCTGTTTCACTAATAATTCATGTAAGACTAGTGCATTCCTGTTTCACCAATGTTACCAGACTAGTATTACTAGTTTGTGTTTCATGAATTTACAATAGTAACCTACTAGTTACAACTCGCGCGTGTTGTAATTATTCTTCGCCCAATCATTTATTTTTTCGAAACCTGAGTACCTGGAAAATTCTCTAAATAAAATATTTTTGTTTTCGAGTATCAATTTGAGAATAGTTTATAGTATTCATTTTTTGAATTTCACGGTTTTACTTCACACATTTTTATGTTCGTCATACTAATTTAAAACATCAAAATAATACGTGTTACAACTAAAATTATATTAATTCGCCGTGGCGTGGATGAATGGCGTAAATAGCCAAAGCCTATCCCGACTAGTATTTTGAGCAGTCTACCGCTACTAGCTACAAGTCTTGTAAAAAAAATCATGAAACAGAATTTACCAAGACTTGTAGTTAGTAACTATTAACTAGAAATGCCGTATATTTGTAGAGTCGAGAAACGAAGACAAATAATACTAGTATTTACGAGTTTACACACAAGTAGTTAGTAATTCACAATAGTGGGTTCGTGAAACGTACACTTATAAACTTGTGAAAAATATTAGTCCATGGACTAGTATTACTAGACTTGTAACGTTCGTGAAATAGGGCCCTGGCCGTCATCGGCTCGCTGCGAGCACAGCGCGTTCCGCTCACAAACTACGTATGCACATGCACTATGATTTTTGGTAACCGTAACGTGCGACGGTTATCGTTACAGTTCGCTAGAGAGTACCCGCCTTAACAAATGAAACGGAAGGTGCTAAAACCGAGACTATTGGTCCAATAAACTTCCAGAGACACTTAATTCTAATAGTATGGCATTTATGGCAATAAAAACATAGATTTAGACCAACTAGAGGCCATTTTACTTGGGTTTATGTAAATTTTAACCGACCTGCATTCAAAATGAGTATCACTGTGGTTAATGTTTGTACATAATGGAGATATTTTAGTTATAATACTTGTTTACGTTTCGTTCGATGGAGTCGAGGAGGTTGATTGAGCAACTGCGTCGTCGTTATGCTTTCTATTCCTTAATCCATAGGATCCGAACGGATTATAAATTGAATAGACATAATGTTGGTTTACTTCTCAGCTTTACTCGGGTGCATTTAGTTTTAGTTTTTGAAGTAGGCTTATATCGAAAATACAAACTGTGACGTGGATGCACAGAAAAACCAGAAAAAGAGACCAGCACTGGGAATCGAACCCAGGTCCTCAGCAATCCGTGCTGCTGCGTGTTTGCTGAGGATCTGGGTTCGATTTCCAGTGCTGGTCTCTTTTTCTGGTTTTTCTGCGCAACCATGTCTCAGTTTGTATTTTTGATATGGTTTCATGGGATACCCGTAAAAGTAACAAATTTGGAGTTGAAATAAAAAAAACAAAAATACTCCAAAAACCAATCATAAGTAGGCTTATGTAACTGGAAATCTATAATTTGGAAATGAAATGATATTTATTTCATTTTATTTGCAAAACACCAATTTTAAGTTGAGATGTTAATAGTATATAAGACTAGTGTTTATCCGCGGCTTCGCACACGTAAATCATTAGATCCAGCAGCTGAATTGAAATTTTGGGATTTCTAAAAATTCCCGTGAGAATTCCCGGAAATTAAATCGTGATTTTCATTGACGTTCCATTAAAAACAATCATGTCAAATTTCATGACTCTAAGCCCAGCGGTTGTTGTTTCAAGATTTTATCCCTATCCCGTGGGAATATCGGAATAAAAAGTAGCCTATGTTTTATTCCAGATGTCCAGCTATCTACATACCAAATTTCATCCAAATCCATCCAGCCATATTGAGTGAGTATGTTGTATTTCACTTAGATTCCAGGTCACTGTATTTCCTCATATTCACACAGTTCTCATTAAATTTGCCTGCATGTCATAGAAATCCTCACAACTTTGTACTAATCACAAGTATGAACGTCAATACAAAACATAATCGAAACATTTCCTACAATCAAGTCTTCAAATATAACAGAAAGAGTATCGATTGCAGTATTAGACGTCCGATGAATATTACATGCGACAGCCGACGGCACGGCGGGCTTCCGATTGCACGGTATTAAACATTCAGGTAACTTAGTAGTTGCGGGATTTTCTTGAAATTGATTCATAGGGTGAAGTATTTCTTCTAGTGTTTGAATAATAATAAATTCATTTATTTCAGGCAACTAAGCCCATGCAATAAATACCTTACAGACTAACATACATATTTATATTCAAAAATATTTGAAACTAATTTGGTGACAAAACGGCGTGACCCCGTTGAGTCACCGTCCCCGACGTCGCTATCATCTGCGGCATGGTGCCCCGGAACCGCCGGAACACGACGTCTTTCGGCCAGAAGGCAGCACTCGCGATGGTTCCCATCAGCAGCCGCGGCACGCGCACCACAAACGAGCTGAAGTGAACGTAGTGACGCGACTGCAGCTGGAACACCCTCAGCGTGTATCCGCTCTTCCGGCGGACGTATTCCACCACATCTGCGACTGCGACGCTTTATTGTATGAGATGGCTATATGTACAAAGGCAAACTACTATTCAACTAATACTGCTTGTACTAGTATTCAACTAATTGTTCTAAGTTCAAATGTTCGTATTAGCAGTGTATCGACACACTTGAGTATGAGATAAATATCAGCAGAATTCTCTGTGTGGGAGTAAAAAAACTAAGTTAAATTAAAAAAAAAACATAGAATAGAATCGTAGTCCCATGTGTTGCACCATACAACGTACATCATGCTATCGTATACGAATCGATGTGTAGTCGGCTCCATTCCAACCAGATACAGGCTACGTTTGGAATAGGTAAGTACTCATGTTGACCATTACAGGCGAAATCAAAAACTTCTACGAAGATTCCTTTTTAAATAATTTATTGAATCAGGCGTAGGTTTATGCAGGTGGTAGGACCTTGTGCAAGGTGCGCCCGGATTGCTACCACCATCTTGATCGCTAACCCTACTGTGCAGCAGCAGTGCTTGCACTGTTGTGTTTCGGCGTGGAGAGTAAGACAGCCGGTGAAATTACTGGCACGTGAGGTATCCCATCTTAGGTCTCTAGGTTGGCAACGCATCTGCAATACCCCTGGTGTTGCAGATGTTTATGGGCGGTGGTGATCTCTTACCATCAGGAGACCCACTTGCTCGTTTGCCATTCAGTCGAATAAAAAAAGGCGTTACTTTTCGGAGGTCCATATCAATGAACTAAACGAATTTCTTTGCTCACCCGCGACCTTTATGATAGCTAAGTTTGTGCAAAATATGCGTCAGTACAGTGTGGTGGTGGTGATAGATGAGTCTGTGTGATTTGTGTGTGTTCTTACAGTGAGGACGTGGACAAACTGCAAGAACACGCATATTTTGCATAAACTTAGCTATCATAAGGTCGCAAGTGAGCAAAGAAATTCTTTTAGTTCATTCCTTTTTAAGTCTCTACGATAAGGTGTGAAATAAATACTAGTTACTTTCAGGTGCCAACTACTATTGGTTCTTTGAGATGTACATAGATCTCTTGAATTTGTTTTTTTTTATGCCTTCAACCCCTATAGTTTATAAATAAAAAAAAAATTTGATTGCTCCTTAAAGAAAATAAATAAAATAAAAAAGAAACAAAAAGGTGAAAACCGGTGGCGGTCACTCATCCAATTAACTACCTAAAGCCTGATTCACTAAATAATTTTTGCACAGATCGGAACGGAGACGCTTCGCGCTCGCTCTGTCAATCATTAATGCGAATGTTCTTAATTCCCGAGCATGCGAATTATAAGTGGATTGCTCGACGAGTTTTGTATCTGCGGGGTTGGTATGCACCCGACTATTAGCAAATGTTAGTTTCGCATCATTCTCTATGCAAAGCGATTCCCTGCGAGTATTGCTGTATTGGTTTATTTCTAAATTTAGAAATAGGATGGAACAGTTTGTTGACCTTAAGTTAACGGGCAATATTGTGCTAAAGATTATTTTTCAATTCTACAAAATCAAAATAGTAATTGTGTCCTTAATTGGTTATCATCATCATCATCACCCGTAAGATGTCCACTGTCGGGCAAAGGTCTTTTGGAACCGATCATTCGTGGTCTGACCCCAACTGTTATCTGTTTTTCCCATTACCATTTCAACATGCATATTCTACGAGCTATGACAAACAATAAACAGTTCGGCGAATTTCCACATTCTACAACTCAAAGAACACTTACTTTTAATTCCAATCCGCACAGGTAATACCTTACTTCAAATAGTAAATCTAATGTGTTGAAAATATATACTGCTTGTGATGTAAATTATTCATATTGTGGATCTTTTAAAAAAAAATCCTTGTTGAGTTACTTGCCAGATTCTTCTCAAGACATGTTTCTATCGAACTGTTGGTAGATCTTTTTTTGGCATTCATAAGTGCTTGATATAGCCTTTTACTTTGACTTTGAGTGTTGATCTTGCCTATCTAACGTGCGTTCTTGCCATCCCGCGTGATAAGCATTTAGAAGGTGCCTATCTCTGCTTCAATGCCTCTATTTCCATATGGTTAGCGACCTTATTCCTCGGCAGTTTTGGCCCATGATTCGGACTCAACTGATCGATTTGAATCTCCGATAATGCTTTATAATAAATAATCAATATCCGCGCAATCCCACCATTACAATACATACGTTAGCTCGCACAAGTTTAGTTTGTACAACGCTAGACGTTCAATATTGGCGGACCTAGAGCGCTAACTTATGACGTCATTGTTCTGTATAGATGTTGGGAAATTCGGAATACTGTTAGCGTTTGTAGTTTGGGATTAAGCGGGTCAGGTGCGAGATTATATGTTCAATGGAAAGCACAATTTGTAAATTCACCCCGTTGAAATACTACCGCTGTGTAACTTCAGTGATCGCCTAGTGATTCAATTTGGAATCTCACAAAATTGCACGAGATTGTAGTGAAAAAAGAAACACGAAACGTTGACAAACCCACTAGATGGACTGACGATATTTTGTTGTATTTGTGTGTCTTTGTGAATGTGAATAAATGTCTTCTTTCGTTCTACCTTTCTTTTTCTTTCTTTCTTTATACAGTGAGAGTTGTAAGGATGGATGTAAGTAAAAGTTGTCATTCATTATGCCATTCTAAGTGATAATGATGAAAAATATGAACTAAAGAGGGGAATATTTGGATATCTGTTGGAAACCTGGATATCACCATACCAGCCCATCGTCCCAGAGCTGGGCACGTGCCTCCTCTCGGTCTGAAAGGGCTTCGGTCGTAGTTCCCATGCTCTTTTTTGTCTGTATATTTCTCATTTACTTTGTTTTCTTACCTTATTTATTAAGCTGAAATAATTGTATTGTACTTTTTATTGTGAACAAATTACTTTCTGACTTAATTTAAAGTCTTTTACGACCTAAGTACTTAGAGAAGAAACGTGTCCATTTTTTACGATTTAATGATCAAATAGTTGCATATGAGAAGGAGTAAAAAAAAGGAAAAAAAGAAGAAAGAGCAAGTCAGCCATTATGTTTTAACTTGGATCACAAAGAAAGTCCGTTTCGATTAATGAAATAATTACACACGCTTTATCAAACAAAGCATATATTTTATTCATAGGACAGGCTATGCTGTATCTATTAAAGGATCTTCCAACAATATAAACGTCTCAGACGTCGGCAAATATTATTCCGCCTCGGCAAACAGGCAAATGGGAGCACTAGCAGGAATAAAATGTTTTGGATGAAGTCCAGAATGTTTGAGTACTGTAATAGTCCTGTCATATTCTTGGAAATACCGGATGTTGTTATGTATTGTTTTGTATGAATCATTGTCATCATCTTAGCTAATACAACTACTCTGTCTAAAGCCGAGTTTAGACTTGCAAGAAAAATCGTGCAAGTTGCATTACATTGCGGCGCTCGATTGACCACTACATTTTGTTGGCTTTACGGCCTACCAATGTAATACAACTTGCGGGATTTATCTTGCAAGTCTAAACTCGGCTTAACCTCGAGTGGGACAAAGATGGATAGAATGTGATGAGTAGGATAAATCTAACCTATAATATGTCGGCGGCCGATCGTATAATCCACCTGATCATGAAATTCCTAGGCATATCATGAAATGGCGCCATTTCATGATACGCCTAAAACTTGGACAGGCATATCACGATTAGAGCAACGCATTTATACCAGGCACCGGTGCTGAGGCACCGACTTCGAGCTAGTAGGTCTACCTATAAAAATATTTTCAAGAGTTTTGTAGTCGGTTCGATTTTTGTTATTTTTTTATTTTTTTGGAGTCGGTTTTACTTTTTTGTTATTTTTTTTTATTTCTCACTTTTTAGTGATTTGTAGCCGAAGTACATCTCACAACGATTCCATTAAGCCCAAACACGGCTTAGTTACTTTGTTTTATAACAGAGTTCCGTTGCCTACCGTCCGGCTTCAGCATCAGATCAGTTCGAAAGAATCATTAACTTAAAGCTTCTTCTTAGTCGCTTATCTAGGTTTAGTAATCATGATCGTTTATAGACGCGCGAGCTTTACTTATAGCTTTGACGAGTTCCATCCATGGGCCACATGGGTCAAATCTGGTCTTCATCATCAGTTCCACTTCACCAAATTATGATTTTCAAGAGCAAATGCACGAGTTACTGCTAAATATATCCAAATTACCATAGGTGTCCGTACAATATTTGAAGAGTTCCCTCGATTTCCTTAAGATCTGATCATCAGATCCTAATTTGCTGCTTATGGGACTTAATTGAAAGCATTCCTAGACGAACTAAAAAAAAAAAATTCAAATCGGTTCATAAATGACGGAGTTCTGAGATAACAACCATTAAAAAAAAATACAACCGAATTGATAACCTCCTCCTTTTTTTGAAGTCGGTTAAAAAGAGCGTATTTTCACGGCACTTACGTCCTTTTGTTGAGAAGCGCAGTTTTTCGGCAATAACTCAAAAACGGTATATCATCATCATGCTGAAACCAATTTTCGTTGAAAGTATTTATTAAGCGTTACCTTTCCATATTTTTTGGACAAACGGTTTACACGATAGGAGGGGACACAATTTTTGCTACTTTTTAAAAGTTTTTGAGAAACCTTACTATCTTTTCAAACTGTAGAACTATGTGCCATACGTTGATGCGAGTTAAAAAAAAATCAATTTCTGTTACATGTATGGAGTGCCCCCCCTATAAATATTTATTTTTGTAATTTAGCTACAAAGCTAAATAGCGGATACAAGACATCTGTACTCCAAATTTCTTTGATATACATCCTGTAGTTTTCGAGTGTGACAACTGTGACGGACGGACGGACAGACAGACACACAGACAGACAGACGGACTTGACTAAACTATAAGCTATAAGGGTTCCGAATCTTTTTGACTCATCCGTAAAACTACAAACTAGATGCACAGCTATAAGGGTTCCATTTTTTGCCATTTTGGCTCCGGAACCCTAAAAAGCTTGTATAATATGTTTTTCCTCCAAATATTCTAAAAATCTGTGTTGCCACGGACATTAATTAGCTAAAACCTTTCATAGAAATACTCCAATATACCATCGAAATCAGATTTTGGCATGCGTCGGCCAGATATTAATCTATCTGAGTACGGCAATCGCCTAAAAACGGTGGCCATTCAATTTGGCCCCATGGGCCAGAGGTAGCTGTTAACCTTATGAAGGTATGGCTGGTTAACGTAACGGTAAGGTGCGGGCATTCGACACTTAGAATAATAACCACCCGCCCCTCGCCATTTTACCTACGGATATCCAGGCGGAGTGAGCGACTTTACCCTTCATCATCATTATCATCATCTTAGCCGTAGGACGTCCACTGTTGGACATAGGCCTCCCCCATAGACCTCCAGTTGCTTCGGCTGGCAGCGGCTTGCATCCACCGTGAACCCGCGGCTTTAACCAGGTCATCCGTCCATCTCGTTGGTGGACGTCTTATGCTGCGCTTGCCGATCCGCGGCCTCCACTCGAAAACTTTTCGGCCCCAACGGCCATCTGTTCTCCGTGCTCTATGCTATGCTATGCTGAGCTATGGCTCTCACCCTTATGACTTCACCCTTCTGTAGTCAGTATTCCATTGGTTCACACGAAGCGGATTCGTTTTTCATAATGCGACCTGCTAAGGAATGGAATTCGATCCCATCGTCTGTATTTCCGGTTAGACAGGGCTTTTCAAGTCTAGTGTGAATAGGCTGTTACTGAACCAGTGACATACGCGTTTGGCTTCCTCTGCACTTTTCAGCCCAGTCCTGAGGAAATATAGGGATAAAAAGAAGCCTAGATATGTGTTATCTCCCGGACGCCCAGCTATCTACATGACAAATTTCATCCAAATTTGTCCACACACACACATTATAATATTAGTAGGACTACTATTACTTTAAATAAGTAAAATACTATCAAATACACAGTCATTGACGTGAGTGTCCCTTCAGCCCGCCCTCCATCTCATATCGGAAGTATCTTGATGTGAAAGGTTCGTTAGCTTCAAACATTTATGAGGTTTGATAAACAGGACGTTTTTGTTTGACGGCTCGAGGACTGATGCCTGTATTTTGGGTCAGTGTTAGAGCTCTCTAGGAAATTAATAGTTACAGTTCTTTTTTCAGAGCCGCGGCTTCTCAATTTGAAAATCGTGGAATCGAAGCCGAAAACGCATGTCTGAGTTTATTATGATTGATTTTTTGGAGTCTTTTTGTATTTTTTATTTCAACTCCAAATTTGTTACTTTTACGGGTATGCCGTGAAACCATATCGTAAATACAAACTGAGACATGGATGTACAGAAAAACCAGAAAAAGAGACCAGCACTGGGAATCGAACCCAGGTCCTTAGCATTCCGTGCTGCATGCTATAACCCCTACACCACTGCTGGACTGCATGCTATAAACCCTACACCACTGCTGGACACCAGTGGTGTAGTGGTGTGGTCCAGCAGTGGTGTAGGGGTCATGTGTTTACGATATGAGTTTATTATGCTTATCAGCGATATAAACAAGCAAAAGACCAAGCAAGGATATAAACTTGACAAGTGAGTGTTTAAAAGTTATAATAATTAGTATGCTTGGTGAACGTTTCATATCTTTTTAAAGGGCCATAGAAATGGTGAAAAAAATTTCTCGTCTCTCTATCTTAGTGAAAAAAGATTAAATTTCTTTGTGTTTCGATAAACTTTCTAATTTTGTGATCATGTGCAAACCAAATGTCCTTAAATCGTGTACCAGGAAAATGCAATTCTTGATTATTAAAGTAAGCTGCTGCTGTTATCAGCTTTTTGAGCAATTAACTCGAAAGCTGAGACTGGGCTGTGAAAATGAATAGGTACATGCCAAATATATAAATTTACTTAAATCTAATTAAACTAAGACTCATAAGGCATTGTTATGTTTGAAGTTAAAACTAATCCATATGCTGTGTAACAACAAGTTACTCATCATCATCATCATCATCCCAGCCTATATACGTCCCACTGCTGGGCACAGGCCTCCTCTCAGAATGAGAGGGCTTGGGCCGTAGTTCCCACGCGGGCCCAGAGCGGATTGGGAACTTCACACACACCATTGAATTGCTTCGCAGGTTTGTGCAGGTTTCCTCACGATGTTTTCCTTCACCGTAAAGCTCGTGGTAAATTTCAAATGTAATTTCGCACATGAATTTCGAAAAAACTCAGAGGTGCGAGCCGGGGTTTGAACCCACGATCCTCTGCTTGAGAGGCCATAGGTCAAACCACTCGGCCACCACGGCTCACAGTTACTCATACCTACTTTGTATTGAGCGCTGCAATTGTCTCGTGTGAATTTAACTTTTACCCACATGGAGTTGAAAAAGTGCCTTCCTGTGTGCCTTGCTAGTTAATAGATTATAAACTCTGATTGTTAAATAATTGTTAGTTGATGAGCTAAAGGAATTTCTTTGCTTACCCGCGGGCCGCGACCTTATGGTAGCTGATTTTATGCAGGATATCATCATCATCATCATCATGTCAGCCGAAAGACGTCCACTGCTGGGAACTAGGCTCCCAAGCCGGTCTTGTTTTCGATCCACCGGAGCGCCAGGTCGTCGCTCCATCTTGTTGGGACCTAACATCGTCTCCTGGTGCGGATGCCATTAGAACATTTTGTTACCATCAGATCAGTCCTGCGAGCAATGTGCCCCGCCCATTGCCACTTCAGTTTCGCAATTCTTCGAGCTATGCAGGATATGCAATGAATTAATAAAATTGCTAGTTGTTGTAGTTGCACGACTGGTTTGCTAGTTGCAAGTACAAACACAATATTACATGGATAGAATTTAAGTTTTAAAAGTTGCATGTTAATTTAACTTCGTGTATTTTTCGGTGCTCGCTGATACTGTATGTTTAAGCATTTTCTCAATAAGTGAAATGTAAATTTCTTTGAGAAATAAAGTTCTTTAACCATAAATATGCCTCACGCTTTAAGCTCGCATAATAATTTCTATCATTTTCACGATTCTGTAGGTCCTGTTTACCGCTTGAGCTACCTAAAGCTGGCATTACACCGTTTCTCGTATTTCGGTCACGAACACTTAACTATGCCACACGGGACAATGGTGCCAATTAGAGCATGTTACTGCCCACTGCCCACGTCTGGTCCGGACGCTGAAAACATGGCTGATTAAAACGCAGATTCTGGGGCATTGTCTGTGGCTTTGGTGTTTAGAAATAATTATTGGTTTTGAATGGCGGTTTACCACTGTGCGTTTCGTTCGGCAGTTCCTGCCACGTACAGTGAAATTGTGGAACAACTTCCTTCAGCAGTGTTTCTTTATAACTATGACATTGGGGCTTTCAAGAAAAGGGATTACTTACTTAAAAGGCCGGCTACGGACCAATGACTCTCATTGAGCAGTTGGTACCCATGGGCGGTGCTGATCATTTCCCATCAGACACTCTCTCTCACAATAAAAATGAAATTGTGATATATTATCTACCTCATTCCACTAAACCGCTGCATTCTTGATGGAGTGGTTGTGGTCGTTGGTAATTGTTCTGTTGGAATAAGTGTACCGCGGTCATAAACCAAGCGTTTGTTTTACTCGTTCGTTTATTTTCGTGGACACATTTTAACATGGTAAAAGATTCTGTTACAGTTTCCAGGTTATCTAGTAGAAGTACCTACAGGGCGTCTAAAAAATAATCTAAAATGTCATCAAAATCAGCCCGAAAAAAATGTGATAACGATTCTTCCTTCCTTCATGACAATTTTTTAAACCCCTCGAGAGACCCCCTGGCTTCAAATCGGTGCTTGGCCAACCGCGTCCAAACCAATGTTGGGAACTCCACGTACCTTAAAAGTATGGGGCGAAGAGAAAGATTAATTCGGTTGAAAATTAGATTTATAGTGTTTTTTTATACATATATCTGCCTCTTTCTAAAACGCTTTTCTCTATGCAGCAAGTATGGCGCTACTTACGTGTGACAACACATGCAAGAAGTCTTTCTGTCTAATCTTGAATTTGAAACCTTTATAACTCTGTTATATTTAAAGGTAGCTTAAAATCTGTTTTTCTGTTGGATAACATATTTAAAGCTTTGATTTATAAAATAAATAAAAAATGGTCAAATACCGTATTGGAAGTACCCTGTAGGTTTTTCGGAATTCAAAAACCCTTTGCAATGACTATAATTTCGATTGCGTTCCTTTACTCGTAGAAGTTTTTTTTTTTCTCTACTTCAATGAGTAATAGACCTGGTTAGGTATTATTAATTTAAAGTTGATATCTCCACGCGTTCCTAAAAAAAAACCGCCCAAGTGCGAGTCGGACTCGCACACCAAGGGTTCCGTACATCTATATGCAACATTAGACATTATCAAAAAAACGGCAAAGAATCAAGTTTGTTGTATGGGAGCTCCCCTTAAATATATATTATATTTTAATTTAATTATATATTTTTAAAGTGACTATACAACTAAAGGTTCTGTGAATATTTCAAGCGTCTACCTATTGCCGTTATTAATATCAAGCAAAAAACGGCAAAACAATCACGTTTGTTGTATGGGAGCAGCCCTTAAATATTTATTTTATTCTGTTTTTAACCCCCGACCCAAAAAGAGGGGTGTTATAAGTTTGACCGCTATATGTGTCTATCTGTAGCACCGTAGCTCTTAAACGGGTGGACCGATTTGAATGCGGTTTTTTTTATTGAAAGCACGTTTTCTAGCAATGATTCATAGACATGTTTTATCAAAATCGGTTCGGCCGTTTTTGAGATATTGAACTTTGAAGTGACAAAGTCGGGGGTTTTCCAACATTTTGTTGGTTAGGTTATTAGTATTTGTTGTTCTTGCGGCCACAGTAATACACAATCTGTGAAAATTTCAAGTGTCTAACTATTACGACTCAAGAGATAGAGCCCTGTGACAGACAGACGGACAGACAGACAGACAGTTCCGTTGGCACCCTTTGGGTACGGAACCCTAAAAAAGGTATTGACAGACGGACAACAAACTGATACTTAATGGGGTATATTTTGCAATACGGACCGTTAAAAACATCAAATTTAATACATCAAAATTAGTATTCCAGGCAAATCTCTGCAGAACATCAAGATGCAAAGCCCAACAATACCGTCCGTCCAATTTGGTACAAAACGCGTCCATCGTACACTTTGGATTAATTAGAATTGTAAATGATCCTAAGACGGACCCGAGTCTTGGGTCAACAGTAGGGATGGAAGATGATTGTTTAAGATAGAGAAGCCATAGAGACTGAGAAATTTCGGCGAAATAAGTAATAGTTGGGTTAAATTACCGTGATATAGGTAAAACTTAAGAAGATGACCTGTTGTTATGTAGTAGGTAGTAGTGCACAGAATTAATGTGTCATTGATGATGGACTTAGGTCATTTTTCGAATATGGAACGTCGACTTATCTATACGGACACGTTACTACTACATATAAGAGGTCATCTTCTTAAGCTTTTTACTTACCTATAGCCTAGTTTGACCTATGGTCTCGCATTTCTGAGTTTTTATTTAAATTTATGTTCGGTGAAGGAAAACAGCCTGAGGTGAGATGTAAGCAGAATACAAAGTGTCTGAAGTTCCCAATTCGCAATGTGTCGTTATAGAAGACGTAGTGGCCCACACTCTGTGAAATGTTTGTCTTTAACTGTGACGGATGGATGGACGGACAACATTTTAAATAGTAATAGGATCTCAAACTCCACTAAAATAACTAACCAGAAAAAAAATGCGTTTATCGCCAAATAATTAAAAAAATCCTATCAGCCATCGTGTTTCGTCTCATTGTTTCTCAATAAGACAAGTTCAATCTTGTCACGATTTGTGCGAAACGAATAAGGCTTACTGGCAGGCAGACCCTTACTGGCGCAAACATTACACTTCCCGATTTTGGCCCACTTCTACGCGTAAAGCTTGCAAAATAGTGTAATAGTCCAGCCACAGACGCGCGTGATCCGCGTTCATTTCAGCGAATTTTTCGTTCATTCCACGGCCGAAACGCTCACCGCGAAGCGATCAACTGCCAAAATATGCAATGTATAAGCCACAAGCATTTTCATCCATCGTCATCATCATATCAACATAGACTCCTAGACTACCATAAACCTCCCCCACAGCCTTCAAGTCGTTTCTGTAAGAAGCGGCCTGTATTTACCGTTAACTCGCAGCTTTGACCAGGTCATCCGTCCATCTCCTTGGTGGTCGTCCTAGGCCGCGCTTACCAGTCCGTGGTCTTCATTAAAGAACTTTTCGGCCCAAACAGCCATCTGTTTCTCCGTGCTATATGATCTGCCCAATGCCACTTCAACCAGCTAAATCGCGTGGCTATGTCAACGACTCTCGTTCTTCGTCGTATTTTCTCATTTCTCATTTCTGATGCAGACATTTTATCAATGGACAATTCTTTCAGAGACAAAGACGCCCTGCGTATTTATATACGGCATACTGAGAACAAAAGGCAAAATACCAAAAGCTATCTCCATCACGCTTCCCAGCCCTGAGAATGTTTACCGAGCAAACAATCCTTTTGGAGATTAAGACAAAATTGAAACACCCCCAGAATATTTATAAGGGTTAATATTTATAGAAAATTTCGCGTCGGAGCTTCCGTTCGACTTATTGCTTCTCAAGGAAATTAAGTCAAATCTCGGGGTTTCAAGTGTTTGGGTAATGTTCCTAACTTTCTGTTTTCGAGTTCAACGGAGAGAAAAATTGCTTTTTACTCGCCCGTTCCTTAAATGTCAGGTTTGATCTGATTTTAAATTGGGAAAATAGGTTTTTAATTGCAGTAAATAATTCCATGTGCAATATGTTCTGATGAGATGAAAAAGACTACGCGTAAAAGGGAACTGAATTGTTAGACACTGCTGAGTTATATATGTCGTAAGATAGGACTTAGAGAGCCGGGATCCGACCGTAACATGATCAATGTGGGCATAACAAGTGGGATTCGGGCAGAGAATGAAACTATTTTGAAGAACTAACAAAAGTCCACTAATTGTGGTCAAGATAAAACCAAAACAATACAACACTCGTTCACTGAAATCTTAGAAATGCAGCTATCATAACGATTCACAATAACTTAAGGAAAAGCCTAGCTAAATAATAAAGAAACGCGTAACAGTTCCTGAGACTGTCGACTCGGGCCAGACTTCTTTTACAAAACTGACTATTGACGATCGCTTTTCCCGCGTCCAGATCTCAGGCTCTGTCAAGCGCGCCACGCATGGCAACACTGGCGTTTCGTAAGTGCTATAATGCCAATCCTTAATAAACCACACATAGTAATGACCATACAAGGACCATACTCATAATTCTACATATACATATTTCCCGCAAGTAAATATGCGCATTTTTACGATTGCATTAGATTTTTTCTAACGTGTCAAAAGTAGCATAGCTTAGTAACTTAATGACAAAATGGTATTTATTTCCTGTAGGAATTAATACAGTATCATTGTTTTTGTCAGGTATGCATAAAACTATTAATTTGAAATAAGAAAGCTTAATAAAGTGAGTAAGGATGTCTTGTAGGCTTTTTTAAATCTCGATTTAAGGCTTACACTGACAGTTCTCGTATGGATCTGACAGGACTTAAGACCACTTAAACCTAGATTAAAAAGCCTGCAAGTGGACGTAAGTATTTAATTAGTGTAGTGGTGGCTTCGGTTGTGGGTTTTAGTTGCGTTCGCGTTATTTTAATTTTTCAAACGGGAAAAAAAGCTGCACGACTGCAGATTTTCAGCGCAGGCGCGGCTACTTCCAAAACTTAACCACGCGCTATTTGGCAGAGGAACAAATCAAGATTACCTATCTATTTTTTTATCGTAGAAAGATGGGAAGGCGTAGTTTTAACTAGTCTATTTTGCCGTCGTAGGACTCGTCTTGCCGTTGGTTACTTTTTATTTAGTGATTAGATCTATTAAAATAATTGACCGATTTTCAATTTTAATCAGCGGAACCCCACATTAGCCTTTTTAAAAGGTAATAACAGAAAAAGCAGAGTAACGACGAAATGAACACCGAACACAGCTGCGCCGTTCGCAAGGGTTGAAAAAGGCAAGAAAAAATGGATGTTTCACCCCAATGCGAAGGGTGTAATTTTTCACGTTTGTTGTACTTTTTAGTAGTAGCTTAGTAAGAGTTTGTTTCGATGATATGGATACTGCAGAACGTACAAGAACATAATCTATACTACGCACCTCGCAAAAGTCTTATGATATTAATTATCCCTAGATAAATTTGATGTTTACACTCATTAGTAATTTGCCTATATTGAAAAATTTGGAGCTGTTTCACCACCAATTGATTAATTTTATTTGACGGATAAATGTGATGCCATCTCCTGCTATTCGTACAAAACAAACAGAGACGGCAACACACTTATTTATCCGTCAAATAAATTTAATCAATGGGTGGTTAAACAGGTGGTTAATGTTTTAAGCTGTCTAGCGATAAAAAATGACACTACGCACTTTAGATGTTTAACTTAGCTATACTATACTCAACATAAATAAGTTTCTTTTTTTGTAAATGTACTTGCCTCTCGAAAATACAAACAGAGACATGGATGCGCAGAACAACTAGAAAAAGAGACCAGCGCTGGGAATCGAACCCAGGTCCTCAGCAATCCGTGTTGCGTGCTATAACCCCTACACCACCGCTGGACAGGAGTCTAGACACGAATTTCTAAATGAATTTTGTATTTTCAATATGGTTTCACGGGATACCCGTAAAAGTAACGAACTTGAAGTTGAAATAAAAAATGCAAAAAAAGACTCCATAAAACCAATCATAATGTACTTGCATAGTCATCCAACCTCCATGTGTAGAGGTATACAGAATTTCAAGTCAATCCAACCATTAAAATTTGATATAAATTAACTTGCATGATTTGAGCCAACCAAAAAAAACAACAAACAAATCAAGCTAAAAGCTTATAAAAACAAAAATAACAGAAATCAGTCACAAATGTGAACAAAATCATTCAAGCGTTTGATCTACAATTTACAAAATATTTACAATAGAAACAAACCGAACTGATTTATTCAAAGCACATTTAAAGCAGTAATTAAGAAATACGCCGTTATCTTAAAGTCTGAGCAATATTTATGACTCGGAACTTTAATAGCGTAGTTAAAAAAATATAGCTTGTCTTGGAAGAGTTATGGACTCGGACCTAATGATGGAATGATCATTTAGTTAAGAGATCAGTGGCGCTTTGATGGCTATTACGGGTTAATTAACCCGTTGCAGTTATATTGATTTAGATGCAGGTATACTTAACCCGTTTTAGGGTTTATCTTAGTTGGCAATAACCTAACCAGCTTGGAAAAACATGAGAAATCCTCGATATTTTCATTTCAAACCTCAATTTCAATCTCAAAACTGGCTGGATTCATTTTAATGAAACATTGCTTTTAACTACCACAAGGAAGCTTGCTGTCACGTGAAATAGGTCCATCCTTTTAGGAGCTACGATGTAACAGACAGACAGAGACGGCGTCAAATTTCTTGCACCATCTTTTTTTATGGTTGGTAATGGGGGCAAACGATCAAACGGATCGCCTGATGGTAAACGATTACCGTTGCCGATGGACACCTGCAACACCAGAAGAGTCACAAGTGCGTTGCCGGCCTTTTATGTAGGAATACTCTTTTTTCTGTATCGAATGTTAAAGTGGAACCCTTATATCACTTTTATTTTCCGTTCGTCCGTCTGTCAGTGAAGACCCTTTTTCTCAAGAACGTGTAAGCAGTTAAAAATCCAACTCTCAGTCAACACAATCAAACGATACAGTAATTAAAAGAGTGTTACCATACGAATTGCCGGAGAGTCGAAATCTATAAGGTTATCTCCAATTGTCCTAGAAATCTGTGGTATAAAGGCTTTAACGCGCGATCGTACAACATCGGGGGGTTTATCAACTTTTTAAAGTTGGTTTATGCTATCTATACGTAAAAAAAGTTTTTGGAATAAATTACATTTTTAATTCAAGCTTTTTTTGCTGACTGTACTCTTTGATGGCTGTACTTGCATTGTCACCCAAACTACATTTGAATACCAAATTTCAAGTCGATGCCATTAACCGTTGAAGAGTGACCTGGCTGGACTACCAGGATGTTACTATCAAATTATTGTATTGTCACGTAATTTACATAAGTATACCAAATATCAAGTCAATCCAATAACTGGAAGTTGGTCGAATTCAACATGCAAGATTTGATTACAGACATACAGACAGACAGACAGGCAACGGGACTGGTGAAACATACACCCACATCCATTCATATTTTAATTCTTTTTTCTTCTAAATGTTGTCACGAATGTTTTAGTTCTTTCTTTTTCTTTCTTTTTCTTTCACATACGTATCTCTTCATTTCTGCTTCAATCCTGTAGACAGTGACAGTAAACAAAGTTCGCTTTCACAATCTCGACGCTCCGCCTGCGTCTTGCTAAAATCCCGAGCACACACTCAAAAACAAATTACGCCCGAAATCCAATTAAACAAAATCAAACATTTGCACACAACAACACAGACGGCATTACGCATGCAATTAAGTAAAACGCATCCTTGTTTGCCGAACACTCTACGTTGCGGATATTTGCAGACATTTGAATACTTATAGGGGAACGTCCTCACTGTGATACCACGAATTAACCAATAACTTATTACATGTAACTTAAGTCCCCTTAGTCGCCAAGCTTGGCAGGCAGGTTGGCGACCGCAGTTATACCCGATAGTTCGCAGAGAACGCTGCTGCCCATCCTCCGGTTTATCCCTTAGTCGCCTCTTACAACACCCACGGGAAGAGAGGGGGTAGTACAATTCTCGAACGACACCACACGGCACACCGACATAGCCCGAAGAATTGCAAAACTGAAGTGGCAGTGGGCGGGGCACATTGCTCGCAGGACTGATGGCCCATGGGGTCAGAAGGTTCTCGAATGGCGTCCGCGGACCGGGATACGAGCTGTCGGTAGGCCTCCAACAAGGAGCGACGACCTGGTTAAGATCGCGGGATCGCGGTGGATGCGGAAAGCACAAGACCGGTCTGCAGGGCTACTACGAAACTCGAAACTCGAAGTTCGTGTCGTGCGATCCCTCTCGCTCTCGTATTAAATAGTATAAGTGTTAGAGGGACCGCACGACACGAACTTCGAGTTTCGAGTTTCGTAGTAACCCTGCTGAGTGGAGAGCCTTGGGGGAGGCGTATGTCCAGCAGTGGACGTCTTGCGGCTGACATAATAAGTTCCCTACCCAATACACCGTAGGTATCATATCATGACCGTAATAAGAACGTGTCAGGAACGGAATGTCAAGCGCATACATGACGCACGACGGCGACGGTTGGTTAGGAAACGTGCTAGTGGGCATAGTCTCATGCTTTTGGGTACAAAGAATATATTTTTGCCCGACATCTTGCTATTACGGTCATCATAATGATACGGTCGAATGGGTAAGAGATCTTTATAGAAAAAAAAGTCAAATCTATATCAAATAATAGGTACCCTTTTTTGCAGTTTTGCTGGTTAGGTAAAGTATACTTTAAAAATCCAGTGACGTAGTGTAGTTTTGGAAAATTAAGCTAAAAAAATGCGACATGCCTCTGATTAATGGCCTTTTAAATTGTACCCGAGTAAAGCCGGGGCGGGTAGGTAGTCTATTTATAAACCAATTTTAAATGTGACAAAATAAATGTCAGTTATCAAACGGACCTCCCAATAGCGCCACTTACGCCTGTGACAAAAACTCTCATTACCTAACTGGCATTCTAATCCGAACATGGTAGTCATATCCTTAGAATCTGAGAAAGTATTGGAATTTTCACTTGTTCATCGTAACTGCGAATGTGACGTATAACTTTTAAATGACCATACGGGAAACATGACATAATAGTACATTGTGTCTTAAGGGCGGTAAATAAGGAATTACGAACGAGAGTCTATTAGAAGCCCAATGTCTAAGACTGAGGGCTTTAATGAGTCGATGTTCGTAATTCTAGTACCGCCCGTGCGACATACAATGTTTTTCATCACATTTGCAAGTAAAAATTTATATTTGTAAAAGAAAAAATATAATTGGTTCCAAATTTTGGCGATACCTTAGGCTGTACTCTTGGCAACGTCGCCCTCTACCTCCCCCTCCCTCGGCATGCGCCGCAACGTGCGTGTGCATGTGGTGGTCCATGTAGTCCTGCTGCTACACCATGCGTGGCGCCATCAGTACAGACACCGACTCATTTACCGACCACGGGTTTCATGACAAGCACATTAAGGTCGAGGGTTTTATTTGGGGGGTTGCAACTAAGGTAACCTGCATGTTACGACACTGTTTACGAGCGAGTGTGATGAAAAAGCATTTTGCCATTCGTCCAGTACCTACAGTTCCGAAGTGACACTTTGTCTACACTACTTTGGTCCACTCTGCAGCCTGCAGCCTAACATATTTATGGGATATCATAAGATTTGTCACGCCCATGACACAAAATTAAACCTTTTTAAAAGAAAAATACGATTTGAACATGAAACTACCGTGAGACTCACTCATATTAAATGATATTATAACGGATAACTCACGTTTTAAACCGAGTTTAGCTCGACATGTTTCGGGCTATTTCGTAGCCCTTCCTCTCAGGAGCACGCGACTCGGCGGCTGCCGCAACACGCACTCTAGAGCGGTGGCGCGTACGAAATAGCCCGAAACATGTCGAGCTAAACTCGGTTTTAGACGTGAGTTATCCGTTATAATATCATTTAATATGAAAAATACGATACTAAAGATTATTAACTAAGTAATTATAAGATTCTATAAGTATAAGGTAAGTATACCGTAGGCGACAGGCCAGCAACAACCTGTCACTAACTATTGTACCGTTTTAGTTAAACTTAAAACTAAAAATTGCTAAAAGTGGCTCCGAAGCGGTAACGTTTCGTGTGGTCTGCCTACCCCATTTGGGAATACAGGCGTGATGTTTGTGTGTGTGTTTCTGTGTATATAAAATTCTGTAATGTTATTCTGATTTATAATAAACAGTCTAATTTTTTTATGCAATTTTATGAACCAAACACCAAACGGCACAAATTATGTTTTTTTTTATAAAAAATGCAATAAATGTTCGGAACTCACCTATTCTAGAAAATAAAAAACTAAATCGTCTACCGAAAAGTTTTACTCACATAACTCCCATAAATTGAGCCTAGAGGGCCATTAGTTTTAATTAGTACTTTACCTCCCAAACAGTGGCCATCTTGGAATATTACGGATTCCCGTATCTGATCTGTCGGGCGCATTGAATATGACCTGCATTCTACATGTGTCGAGCCGCTAACTGGAGGTCTGTGGGTACAAGTAACGAGATGTTGTTTATTAATATAATCTTTCTTGTAACTAACTTATTAATCAGGCGTTATTTTACAAAAGTTCATATCATTTAACTTATGCTTGCACTGTTGTGTTTCGACGTGGAGAGTAAGACAGCCGGTGAAATTACTGGCACTTGAGGTATCCCATCTTAGGCCTCTAGGTTGGCAACGCATCTGCAATACCCCTGGTGTTGCAGATGTTTATGGACGGTGGTGATCTCTTACCATCAGGAGACCCACTTGCTCGTTTGCCATCCAGTCGAATAAAAAAAAAGCAGTTTGGACCGCTTGGACCGTTCCCACGCAGGTTCAGTATGGCTTGGGATTTTCACACACACGCTACTGAATTTCCTCGCAGATAAATGCAAGCTTCTTCACAATATTTTCCTTTATGAGTACAAAGAACTTTGCCCGTAAATTCCAAAACCCTAAGAGGTGCGAGCCCGGCCTTGAACCCACGACATTCTGCTTTAAAGGCCATGGATCAAATCATTAGGTTATTAATATTTTTTTATCCTTGAACTTAATATCATTACTTCTCTGGCTTACTTGTGTTTTGTGTTTTGTTTCTTTTCTTTCGTACAATAAAGAGTTTACATACATACATACTTTTAATATCTGTGCGACAGGAAAATACGCTCGCCGCGTTCGAAATAGATATGGGGATAAATAACGTCACGGTGCCAAAGTCACCGCGACTCGCCGTCAAAAGGTGTCACTGTGACTTTTCACAAAAGAACAACGTTACAAAATCACATACGTTCCTACTGTTGCGCCTAGCGCAGTCTCTACTCAAATCACGACGCTGTGGAGTGCTGTGACTGTAACTCGACTTTAATCGGACTCAGTCGGGAGTGTTCGGAAGTGGCGAACACGGTCATAATAGCACCGCGATAATATATGGTGATATGAGTACAGGCGTGACAAAGTCACGATGAATTTTCACTGTGACTTTTTTGGAACGGGATCGTCAGAAACTGATATCAAAATGTAACGCTTTTTCAAATGTCTAGTTCGAGGCGGGTACATTTAAACCGTCTGTTACATGAACCAATCGCCTACAAGCCAGCATGACGTGAGATGCCCTAACCACGATACCACGTGGCACGGCAGCAATGTTACGAGCCAGATTCATCAGGATTGTTCACATTCTAAACTTTATTCGTCCCATCTCTTTCTGTTTGTTGTGAAATGCATTGGGAGTGAGAAGGTATGTGTCCAACAGTGGACGTCCTACGGCTGATATGATGATAATGAAAATCAAACGAAAATACAAACTGAAACATGGATGCACAGAAAAAACACAGAAAAGAGACCAGTGCTGGGAATCGAACCCAGGTCCTCAGCATT
The DNA here is from genome assembly GCF_025370935.1 of Choristoneura fumiferana. Taxonomy (NCBI): domain Eukaryota; kingdom Metazoa; phylum Arthropoda; class Insecta; order Lepidoptera; family Tortricidae; genus Choristoneura; species Choristoneura fumiferana. Next base: position 20,586,533 of record NC_133483.1, read on the forward strand.
CCGTGCTGCGTGCTATAACTCTACACCACCACTGGACAAGAGTCTAGACATTTCTCACATGCAATGCACCACACATTTCAGCCTGCCTTTCCTTAGTCACGTAAGCAGCGACATTAGCGACATCTATGCTTTAGCTCTCATCGAGAGACGTCAACACTCCTTCGGAACTAACCGCTTACCTGGACAAGAGATGTCGCTATTAAGCAATCAAATCTTTTACCGTTTGGAGTTGAAACAAAAAATACAATAAGACTCCAAATACCAAATACTTGATGCTGAAAATAACACAATTCAGTCCTGCCGTCGACTTCTCCGACATTATAATTCATAAATTATGCATCCCATAACTAATTTTACGTAAAAATCAAACCACATGTTTCTCACAACCGTGTAATGATGACGTCACATGTGGCATTAATTATTCTAATTGAAACATCCGGGGAGGAAAGACGTCTCTTGACTATTTCGAGGGCTTGCGTAATTGGGGTTGAAAGAAATGAAAAAAAGTCCATCAAAAAATAAAAAAAAAACCCTTAAAACAATTTTAGTCTTATTCAATATTGTTATTTGATTACTTTTTGATTTGAAACTGAAGTGTTTGTTGATTACATTTAAAATACAATAATAAACAATTTAATGACATAAATTAATTTACTAAGATCTAATTGAAGACGAATCCTCCAAAACAACATTAGCAGCACCTCACAATATAACAGAAGACAGTCACAATATCCGACATGAAAAGAATTACTTAATGAAAGAGGATATAATTAGGAGTTTCTCCTTCACGCGATCCCGTCATATTGTTAGATTTATTTCGCCCTTTACTTATTCCGTCTCTTTGTATTTTCGTGGAGACATTTGTAATTAGTGTGACTTACACGGAGCACTAACAAAAAGGAGGCGGTAACGCGCTCTCCACTCTTCGAAAAAAAATCCACATACTATATTTTTACTAATTCTAATAGGCGGAGTACTCTAAACCGACGTGCATGCATGAAAAGATTGATGAATGTAGGGGAAGCGAGAGTTGTATGCCAGAATCGTAGCAAGTGGAAGGATGTAGTCTGCCTACCCCGTTGGGAAAGAGGCGTGATTTTATGTATGTACTGGACGCATGATACAAAAGGGCTTCTGTTTGGTTTAGTGGAGGTACTCTAGAGGATGTAAGGAATCCCTTATATTCATCTGTCGCGTTCAAAAAATCACAAAATCGCTCTTGGGCCCTCTTACTATTAGGAAATTTAGTTGCGTGATTTTTTGCATATATGTTCACGTCGGTATGATGGTATGAATTTAGTACCTAAAGTATAAAAATTCCTTATCATTGTTTGTCTTTTCTTTAAAGCATCAAAAATAAAAGTCACAACGTAATAAAAAAAGTGCAGCAAGCTCCTATCTTTAATTTTCCTACTGACATATTTGTTAAGACAGCACATTACTACGAAAATGCCACGACCAGTAAATTTCAGTGTACTAATGAATTAATCTAGCGAATGTGAACAATATGGAAGATAGGTAAGTTTTAGAAGTGTACTAAATCTTTCAAGAGCGAGAAAAAAAAGAGAGAGAGATAGAGGCGATCAATCATCAATTATCATCAATGTTTCAAAGTTAAAGGTACGCAATTCTATCCGCAAAAACAATACTTTTGAGTAACGCTCGTGTTATTTCACTACTGGTGAGACGATAATATTTTCTTTTACCACTGTATACAGTTATACCTATGTTAAACAAATAAAATACTTTGACTTTGACTTTGACTTTAAATAAAATAACTAAACCAAGAGCCTTATTTGGAAACTAAAATCAACTACCGCCATAGGTTTTTTGTGGTGACATGAGATACAGAGCTAAAACAAATAGCTATGAAATCCGCAGCTTTTACTGCTTATTTGTATGTTTGCAAAGTTACATTTCTTTCAACCATTACTATCTCTTTTCTAACCTAATTCTTTGTTGTTTCTGTTCATAAAACATCTCCGTAAGACCTCCGCGATTAAGCTAAACAAATCACAACAATGCTAAAGCTAACCAGCCGCGAATAAATAAAGTAGACATTCGAGCGTTGACATGTTTTGCATAATGCGGTCACTGAAAACCAATTCGCAATGCACAGAGATGCAGAGGGTTCATTTTTGTTTATTTTTTATTGGAAGTGTCGCTTATTTTTACTTTTATAACACTGTAGTCAATCGAGCATGCGGGTAACTAACTGATAGCAAAGACACTGGCTTCGTGCGTGACCCTATGCCCTTGCCCTCCCGCTGACGCTTATATTATTTAACACGAGAGTGAGAGAGACGGTACGATACGAACTTCTATTTTCAAATTTCGTAGTAGCCCTCCTGATAGTTAGCAATCTCCGTCGTCTATAGGTTTTGTTGCAGACTTTTTAAAAAAGAAATTATATTCGAAGGAAGTTTGTTCCACAACGTATTTGTGTGGCTGTGTTTTTTTATAATGAATTATTTCAGAATTCATAAAGGCCAGGATTCGAAATTGCGAAGTATCACTTGGTTTTACTTACATTCACATTTTACTAATGTTTTTTTATTTCATCATCATCATCATGTCAGCCGAAAGACGTCCACTGCTGGACATAGGCCTCCCCCAAGGCTCTCCACTCAGACCGGTCTTGTGCTTTCCGCATCCACCGCGATCCCGTGATCTTAACCAAGTCGTCGCTCCATCTTGTTGGAGGCCTACCGACAGCTCGTCTCCCGGTCGGCGGACGCCATTCGAGAACCTTCTGACCCCATCGGCCACTTTAGTTTCGCAATTCTTCGGGCTATGTCGGTAACCTTAGTTCTACTGCGGATATCATCATTTCTAATATTTTATTTGCTTTTTCTTAACTGAATTACATAACTGCTCTCTGTACCGACTGCGGCCTGTGACTTGTAGCCATCTAAAATGTACCTATTATTATAAAGTGGTAAAGTGAACTCTCTGTCTTAATCCATTTACAAACTTTGCGGAGCGACACAATTTGTTGGCGAGTTGAATCCGCGGCAATATTTCGAGATGTCAGAATCTGTTGTGACAATGTGGGGGATGAGAATTGCATTTAGTCGTTGTTCGTTGGATTAAATCGTCAAGTTCTTGCATTAATGCATATTAACGTGAAAGTAATACATAGATGTGGTCTAAATGTCATGTTTTTAATCTACATGCGTTCCTTTTTTGGATAATTCCACCTCTCAGAACGAGAGGGCTTGAGATGTGTAGTTCCAATGTTTGCTTTTACAGAAAAACTCATGAGAAGTAGCAAATTTGCCTGTGTACTCTTTTTTTTGTGTAACCTTTTTGTATTTTTTGTTAAAGTCACACTTCGCGTTTGAAGAAAAAATAACACCCAAAAGGATTTTAAAGTTGGCTTTTTTGGTAAAATTAATACCTACGTATGCCTATAATGTGGGATGGCGGGAGCTCGCCTTTGATAGGCAAGAGTGGAGCAAGAGAGGAGAGGCCTTTGCCCAGCAGTGGGACACAAAAATAGGCTAACAAAAAAAAACAAAAACCTACGTTTATTTGATACTTAATTTAAAATAGGACAAATAAGACAGACGCCAGTAAAAAAGACATTTCCCCGACACTCAATTCCGCAAACGTTTAATTCCGCTTGCACCTCTAAAAATAGCGTGCAATTGTTTAAGCCTGGCAGTTCGCCAGGGGTTTGTGACATGACATCTGTCACTACATTCTTTTTCTGTCAACTGTCCTTTTGGGTTGGAACTTTAAGCGTGTTGAATTGTGTTTGTTTTTTCTTACTTTAAGGCCAACGGAAGGTTGACTGTCTGTCTATATTTTCAAACCATTCCAAGTAACGCATTTGATTTTTTTTTATTCGACTGGATGGCAAACGAGCAAGTGGGTCCCTGATGTGAAGAGAACACCACCACCCATAAACATCTGCAACACCAGGGGTATTGCAGATGCGTTGCCAACCTAGAGGCCTTAGATGGGATACCTCAAGTGCCAGTAATTTCACCCGCTGTCTTACTCTCCACGCCGAACACAGCAGTGCTAGGATTAGCGAGCAAGATGGTAGAAGCAATGCGGGCGGACCTTGCACAAGGTCCTACCAATTGCAAAAATGATGTTTTTACAGCAACAATCCTACTTCTCATTTAAAATTATAAATACGAGGTTGAGCGTGTTTATTTCTTACGCTTCACGCTTAAAATACTAAACCGATTGTTCTTAATAATGAATTGTAGACCCTGAAAAGGGCATAAGGTAATCTTTATCCCAGATTGTAGACTTTGCAGACGAAGCCATGGGCAATATGCAGGAACAAATAAAAGTAGTTACTTTGTCATCAAAATTAATGGTGTGTCCAAACTAAACATCTAACCTTTGCAACTTTCGCTTGCGTAAATCATAATGTTTGTCAATCTCATTGAAATTCCAGGATTTTGCTAATTTCTCGTGCGAATTCTTAAAAATCAGCTGTTCTCATACGTCGTTAGAAGAAAATCTTAAAATTTTTCGGTTGTCTTGTACTTTATTGCAACTTTGTTTATTTCTATTCCATTACTTTTAGAAGCAAAGACACAGTCATCAGCAAGTCGTGTGTGGCTCATTTTGCATAATTTCTAGAACTCGTAATGCACTAATTTAGAGATGCGACAAATTTAAAGTGTAGCTGTCTCACAATCTCGTTGCACAGGACTGACTGCAGGGCTAATTAATGTGCACAAATTTCAGACGAATGGGTATGAATATCCAGAAAGTTCTGTGTCACATTTGGACTCTGTTGGAATGTTATAAGGTTCAAAAGTAGTTGAACTTTGTTCAACTATAATCATGTGAGTAGGTACGAGTATATGATCTGATGTCTATTAGTCATAAGCAAGCTGGTAAATTGCATTTGCAGTTGCGCTTTGTCGTTTTTTGTAGAAAATCAAAACTGACAGAAAAATGGTAAGTATTAAATTATCTAATTAATAATGCAATCTCGCTGAGGCAATTAATTGGCACGTTGAATTTGGAAACTTTTAGACTGGGCACAGTAAAAAAGAGATTTAAAAAAAACGCTCCCAGGCCCCACGCAGTATTGTTATCAATCCTTCTCTCGATTTGCAACAAACTATTATAAGGTTTCACACGGTTTTCAGTTATTTAATTAACATCATGTTTATGATTAACTGCCTATTGCATTATGAAAAACAAATATGTTACTACTTCTTCCGCATACTATTTTAAACTCCCCTTGATAAGGTGTTCAACTTGCATATTCATATTAATTTTCATTTATTCATTGTTGGCATGACAACGTTGACATCGACATTTATATATTTAAGGTGTAAAACTTTATAAGTTCCACCTAGGTACAGAACCTTAAAAGTCTTTCATCAGTATTGAATGAGTAATTATGTCATTCTCAATCTTGTTTATCGAAAGCAAACATTAATCATACCGTACGCCGTTTGAATTAAAAATAGTCAAAGACATACCTTCACGTAAGACAATTGTGTTATTGTAGTCAATTTAGGTTAGTTAAGTTCACTCAACTTGCAACCGCGCTCCTGCGGGAAGCGAGTTCTAACCTTTAGTATTAAACTCTCTTCATCATCGTTAGCATCAACTACTTCATTGGCATCATTGTCCATTGCGTGTTTAACTTCAGTATCTATCGCTGCATCTTTGTCTGAAAGAGCATTGGTTGTCGCAGCGATTTTGTCATCGTTAATGTTCAGTGTGTCTTCGGTATCATGGTAACCTGATACCATAGATCCTCATGTGGTTCACTCAGCAAACACAATATGAAGTGACTATTGACTATTCTTGTTCCCAAGTTTTTTTTAATTTTGCATTCTCTATCGGGTTTTAGGTTTCATGCTTTAAGCATCTCGGCCCTTTTATGTTTCGATGGGAAGTTCAAATTGAATCGTGGATCGGATTACTATTAAAGAAATGATCGACTGTAATGAGTTTTTATAAGGAAGGATGTAAGATGACGGGTAGGTGTTTTGTATTACATTCAAAGCTCATATTTTACCTCAATCAATTAATTAGTTTTGTTTTTTTTCTTAAACTAGGAAACATGTGTTTTTCCGGGGAAAGATCATGATAGTTTTTTTTTTGTCCCCCAAGTCTCTCTCTTAGCTACTTGAAGCCATTTCCAGGGTCTCGGAAATAAATAAATAAACACATTTGCTCGTTTAAAGGTTAGTAGATTATGAACTAAAAACAATTACTTTGATTTTTTTCTTTGCTTTTTCTCCAATATGTAAATAATTCCTCTAACAACTTTAATCTATTCTTTTCTTCATTCCATTGCAAGTCTTGCCTGGAAGAGACGGCTCTGTAGCCATAAGGCAGTCTATTGCTTACAATGCAAATTTAGAAATTATTTTTATGTAGTAAAATAAAAGTCTTAGTCCCCATTATTTTCTAGAAGTCATGAGATCTTTATTTTCAGTCCCAACATTTTTTTAAATTTAATCCTACACTTTCTTTATTATTCCCGCTAGAAAAAAACCCCGTGGGATAATTTTACACCAGCAAAAACCACAGTTTATGTAAACATTCAGCGAGAGCTAAAACATAATGAGATCAGTTTATATTCAATCTCACACGCAATAAACGAGAAGGTGCCGCGACATAAAAGATTATTACAACATAAATACCTTAACAAGTTGCAGTAATTAAAATAAGAGATATTCTAGCACAGTTTAATTACGACATCTGTAGATAGCATGCTTCAAGATTAAGTCGAGACATTCGAATTTTTGCCAATTTGCCATTCAATATTGTCAGCTAGGTAGAAATAGATGCGTATGAAGTTATAATGCGTTATTTTCCACCTATATTCTGTATAAAATTAAAAGATTTAATTTCTAAATTTTTTTAGCGGATGTGTCAATTCGATATTGGAAACGAGAAATTTATTTGTTAAAACCCGATTTATTTTGTCTGGTTTATTTTATTTTTTATACGCGTTTCCAGATTATCTTTTATTCCGCGGTGAAATATAATAGGGCGAGGAAAACATGATTAGTAGATTCTTGTTAGGTTTAAGCTCCAAAGAAGCGTTTAAAAATAATCTATTTAATTTACTCCATTTCGGAGCTATTACAATTAACAGTGGGTAAAAATTCCCAGAAACTATAGGAATATTAAACTAATAAACTGGGATAAATCTTTTTTTAGGCGCTTCGTTTACTATTAATTGTCATTTATTTTTCACATCACGTTCATTTCGCAACTAACGTTTGGCATCCTGATTCATTTCGCAACTTTTCATTTCGCAATCTCTAAAACTGTAAGTAAATATTGTACAAGCCTTTAAGTTAGGTTGGGTTAGTTTTGGAAAAATTCTGAAATATTTAGGTACAGTTTCAGAAATAATAAACGATTGCGAAATGAAAAGTTGCGAAATGAATCAGGTTACCAAACGTGAACGTGAACTGTCTGTGTGTCTTAGTATGGTGCCATAGAATGTAGTTCGAATAAAATTTTAGTACTAATTAAATCCCTATGCCGTTTAAAATTACGACCTTGTTTCGAAAGCAAGGGGCAGTTTAATCAAATAGTAGTAAAATTAAAGTGACCGCCGCTATCTAGGAGTTATCTAACAGATAAGCCCAAGCCTGAGGTGTTGTGTTGATTGCATCTCAACTGATAGCGATCTCGATATGGTATCTGGAGATAGGGTTGTCACGACTTCAAGAACTTTACGTAATAACTTTCTAAAGCTGTAAATCGTAGATGACATTGCACTTAAAAGTATAACATCGCTTTCTATTTTCGATTTCTTGATGGTTTGTTTTTTATTCGACTGGATGGCAAACGAGCAACTGGGTCTCTTGATAGTAAGAGATGCAACACCAGGGGCATTGCAGATGCGTTGCCAACCTAGAGGCCTAAGATGGGATACCTCAAGTGCTAGTAATTTCACCGGCAGTCTTACTCTCCACGTCGAAACACAACAGTGCACTGCTGCTTCAAGGAAGGATTAGCGAGCAAGATGGTAGCAATCCGGGCGGACCTTGCACAAGGTCCTACCACCTGCAAAAAAGACAAGTTTTGCTGTCATGAGGCACCATAAGCTGAGCCTGTTCCTTTTGTCACAATGCAAGGGACTGGTAAACCCATTGGGCTGAGATTCTAAATTAGTTTATTGTTTATTTCTTTTCTTTGTGCCTATCCTGTATTGTTCATGTTGGCAAATAAATCAATCTTCTTCTTCAGTTCATTTCAATTTGAAGCACCGTGAAAGGAACTGGATGCAAACGGCGAAGCAATTTAATGATGTGAGCACAGGTTTCCTTAAGTTATTTTCCTTTACCATGAAGTCCATAAATAAATTTGGAAAAATCAGAGATGCTAGCCCGGACTCGAACCAACGTCCCTCTGCTTGTGCGGCCATAAGTAAAACCACGCTACTACCTATGAGTTTGAAAAGGCTTTAGCTTTTTATAAAGGCTCAAGTCTGTTATAAGACTCTGGTCTATTTCTTAATCACAGGCCTCTTTTAGGGCATTTTTTTTAACCCCTGACGCAAAAAGAGTGGTGTTATAAGTTTGACCGCTATGTGTGTCTGTATATTTCTGTGTCTGTCGTGGCACCGTAGTTCTTAAACGGGTGAACTGATTTGAATGCGGTTTCTTTATTTGAAAGCAGGTTTTCTGGCGATGGTTCTTAGACTAGTTTTATTAAAATGGGTTCAGCCGTTTTTGAACTTTGAACTAACAAAGTCGGGGGTAATTCAACTTTTTGTTGGTTATAAACCTGATTTTTTACGAGAAGTATCAAAAAAATAATGTTAATTTCAGTTTAGTGTCCAATATACTCGTAGTGGCAGAGTGGTTTGACCTATGGCCTCTCAAGCAGAGGATCGTGGGTTCAAACCCCGGCTCGCACCTCTGAGTTTTTCGAAATTCATGTGCGGAATTACATTTGAAATTTACCACGAGCTTTACTGTGAAGGAAAACATCGTGAGGAAACCTGCACAAACCTGCGAAGCAATTCAATGGTGTGTGTGAAGTTCCCAATCCGCACTGGGCCCGCGTGGAACTACTGCCCAAGCCCTCTCATTCTGAGGGGAGGCCTGTGCCCTGCAGTGGGACGTATATAGGCTGGGATGATACTCGTAGTGTCAGTGACTAAGTTGAGCCATCCCTAGCCCTAGGAAGCTGATAACCAATCGGATACCGATTTGGCAGGCGTGGATAGTACAAAGTTGCTGCTAAACGCCGGTTCTGCGCAAACGCAGCTGGACCGATAGTGATCTAGATATTCTAGATCTGTTGTTAGGTTAGCGCATTAGGCTAGCGCTATATTTCAAGGGACTCGATTGAACTTTGATATACGTACAAGCTTTCATTTGTTGTACTTTTTTTCTAATTTTTCACCCCCGACGCAAAAAGAGGGGTGTTATAAGTTTGACCGCCATGTGTGTCTGTATTTATGTCTGTCTGTAGTACCGTAGCTCTTAAACGGGTGGACCGATTTGAATGCGTGTTTTTTTATTTGAAATCAGGTTTTTTAGCAATGATTCTTAAATATGTTTCATCAAAATCGATGTAGTCGTTTTTGAGATATTGAACTTTGAAGTGACAAAGTTGGGGGTTTTCCAATTTTTGTTGGTTAGGTTAGGTTGTTGTGTATATGACTTTCCCAACCCGCACCGGGCCTGTGTGGGAACTATGGCCCAAGCTCTCTCATCTTAAGAGGAAGCCTGTGCCCAGCAGTGGATCGTTTATAGGCTGGGATGACATAACTTTTATTTTGTAAATTGAACTTCTACTTCTAATGATCGGATCCAACGCGGAAATGCCAGCCTTATGGACATACTCCTCTGGCAGGGAAAAGACTTCGGCGGTTGTTTTATATGGGTATGATAATACGGATGGTACGGAATTTACCACGAGCTTTACGGTGAAGGAAAACATCGTGAGGAAACCTGCACAAACCTGCGAAGCAATTCAATGGTGCGTGTGAAGTTCCCAATCCGCACTGGGCCCGCGTGGGAACTACGGCCCAAGCCCTCTTGTTCTGAGAGGAGGGCTGTGCCCAGCAGTGGGACGTATATAGGCTGGGATGATGATGATGAATACGGATGGTTATTATCATGACAGCTATTTACTTCAATTGAATACGATCAAAAACAGAAAAAAATATAGACACACAGACATGCGTGCATTGTGTCAATTTCAGAGTCGGCAGCTGCGGGTGACACTCTTTCCCAGCCCGGATAATACCGACATGGAAATACCGAAGTTGGTTTTTCGTGTACACGCCCATAGAAACTGTCATGAGCTTCTATGGGCGTGTACACGAAAAACAGGGTCGGTATTTCCATGTCGGTATTATCCCACCCACCCGTCAGCTGCTAGTTTGCGCCGCAGCAACGTCCCACAAAACCACTGCACTACCTGCCCTGCTGCCTACTGCACAGACGTATAACAAAGTGGTCAGGTTACAATATAATACCCGCCTATAAAGATTGCACATCGGTCCTTGGAAAGAGACTCGGCTAATTTCGGCTTTGTAGAGCGTTGTCACACATTACTTAAGCCGGGGTTATATTAGAGCCACGCAACGCTGCCTGACTCAACGGGCTGTGATTATACTACAGTATCGTGTCGCCGCGCGTGCTGATTAATTTGTATGAATGCGCGTAGCCACGTGGTGATTAACGCCAACGCGTCACTTCCCCCATCACCTAGCCCACGCCGATCGAAATCGAGCGGTCTGCGTGGCGTCAGCTCGCTCGGCGACACGCGGGGCTGTGCTAATGTAACAACGTTCATACGTAAAATGGTAACTGATTGCAATCCCATGCGTTGCGACACGCGGCGTGGCTCTAATACAAACGTGACGTTTGTCAGTCGTTGTGCAGGTGCAATAGCGTACGGACGCATTTAGATGAAAATATATAATAAAGAGTTTTCTAAACCCCCAAAACTTTTAATTGTACCATAGTATCTTTAGGAAAAAGAGGGAACTATCCTGTTTCTGGTTGTTGCATCAGCTCTCTATAGGTATCCGAAGTTTACATGTCAATAATTTGACGTAAACTTGTAACGTAAACTAATTAAGTCCATAAAGGTGCAGTATTTATTTGATATAAAACGTCACTTAATAAATACGATGATTGATGGACGGTCGCCAGCGTTAGGAAATCGTCGTGAACAGCCAATTGTCTTTTTCCGAAGACCGATGTGCAATCTTTATCGCAAAACAACCGCGCAATAATTTACTCATTATTTTGTTTTTATTGTATGTATAGCTTAGACTCTAAAATTCACAGTGCTTTAGTTTTACTGTCATACTGTGTAATTTCATTGAATAAATAAATAAATAAGAACAAAACAACCGCAAAAAAAATCTGTAAACGTAAATGAAGCTGCCTTTAAAAACCAAAATTTAGAATTCAAATAAAAATTAATCAAACAAACTGTTCCAACTAACTTCATTCGCTAGAGCTGAAAAGCAGAAATTAAATTAAGTTCTTAAAAAAGACGATTCCTTCCAAAGCCCAAATATAGGTCAGATCGGCGACATATTGCTCGTTTTGCTACATTGTATTCGATTTCAAAGTCACGTTTTATACCATTTACAGTGTAACTCAAATCCAACCGTATTCGTTTTGTTTTAGAGTAAAATTTGGAAGCTTTGTAGAGTTACGTTTAGGACGATCTGTTTCTGGGTGTGGCATGTATTTTAAATGGATTAATATCTAGAACTGACCCGTTTCCAAGGGTCAGTAATTAGGGTTTCTGATAAGGGTAATTTGGACCTTCGTTTTGATTTAGTACTTTCTGTTTATTTCCATGTTTGTTTTGTGAGTTTGGAAGATGTTCCTTGTGATCCGTTGATTCTTTATTAATTTTATAAAACTACTATAAACATGTTTGGATGTCTATTACTTCATCATGAAATAACAGCTCGACGGGTGTAGATGTAATTTGGCACACATTATAGTTTACTAATTGGGTAACACATAGAATATTTAAAATCCAGAAATAAGTCAATTCTTTGTAAATATTTAGTAAATAGATTAAGCTTCCAACCTTACCTGTTTAGCATATCGTCTACGTACATCAACCTTTAGGTAAAAAAACATATCGTCTACGTACACTCCACCAAACACACCAAACAATCGACCCAATCTGCCATCATCGACCATGACACATTTAAAATTTAAAAAAAACTTTCTCCCACTAAATCATACGCACGTGTACATTATTAATAAGTAATGAGCATATTTCTTTCCTAATTAGGCCTTGTGTTCGGTAAGCATGTGTATCCAATATCTCCACGTTTTAATAGCCGTGAGAAGAGGTATTAGGGCTTGAACATTTGTTTCTGCTTATAACTGGAGAAGCTTGGTGATGATTTGTTAGGGAGTGCTCTTGAGTGATTGTATTGAACATTAATCACACAGCTGTGTCAGCTAAAGAATTGGAACTTCCGTATCTTTTTAAGACTGTCATACATAGGGACTGTATTTTATCAACCATTATAGGTAGACACTTGAACACAGTCATCCTCTTGGCCTATATTATGTCGCAATGCATGACACAGAATAAGAGGGCTTGGGCCGTAGGTCCAAGCGGACCCAATGAGGATTGGAAACTTTTCACAAGCACCGTGGAATTTCTTCACAGATATAATTTATTTGCAGAATTCTTCAAGATGTTTTACTTAGCCGTAAAGCTTACGGTTTTGAAATTTCGGACATAAATGATGAAAAATAAGAGGTGCGAGCCTGGCCTCGAACCCACGGCCTTCTAGTTGAGAAGCCATAAGTGAAAATACTATGCTACCACGGCTTTTTTAGGCTACCGCAGCTTTTTATGCTATCATGGCTTTTCACATTGTATATTAATAACTATCAGCAAAAAAAAAAAGAATCAAGTTGAAAATTGAGGTGCTTACAGCCGTTAAACATATTAAAACGGTATAATTCGTAAGGGTTTTATTTTACGGATATTATGGCCTTTGTAGATAGGTACAAAATATCGCCTGATTCCATCAGTATCTAATATAAGAATAAGAATAAGAATGGTTTATTGGCTGATAAAACAGATACAAATACAGAAACACTGACTTAATATATACACAAGCATGCCTATTCTCCATATAACAAAATGTCTTATCTTAAATAGGTTAGCTGGAAGTGATCCCTTTTTAGGGATAAGCTCGCCTTTGTTCTCCTCTCTGTATATTTCTGTTTTTATTTTTATGTGCAATAAAGAGTTTACATACATACATATTCGTACCAGCTAAAATGGCCGCCACTCTCAGGATCTGAAGATGATTTCGCGACGCTGATTTTCAGTGACGCCCGTTACAGTTACATAGGTGGCTGTCACCAGGGACACATCCCAGTACTGACTATATTACGAATACACTACTTGTTACAAAACGAGGATTACAGGACGAAACATTCAGTTACAGTTTACCCACTTAAAATTATAGAAACATTGTGCATGCAATTTGTTTTTTTATTACAATTATTTAAACAAACATTCTTTATTGAATACCATAAATACAATAGTACCTACAAAGATGTTACAAAATAGACAAAAAACAAAACAACAAACAATCTTAATAGCAAAGTGTCCGGCAAAAATATATTCTTTTCATCACACTTTCTCGTAAACAGTGTCAAAACATGAAGGCTACCTTGATTGCAACCCCCTAAATAAAACCCTCGACCTTAATGTGCTTGTCATGAAACCCGTGGTCGGTAAATGAGTCACTGCGCGTACAAATTTTCTTTTCATGAAGCCCAAGGACGGTCAATGAGTCCGTGCCCGTACTGGAGCGCGCGCGCGCTGCTGCGCAAGGTGCAGCAGCAGGACCACATGCACACGCGGCTCAGGCACATGCTGAGGGAGGGAGAGGGCGGCGCTGCCAAGAGCGCAGCCTAAGGTATCGCCAATATTTGGAACAATTATATTTTTTCTTTTAGAAATATAAAATTATACTCGCAAATGTGATGAAAAACATTGTATGTCGCACGGGTGGTACTAGAATTACGAACATCGACTCATTAAAGCCCTCAGTCTTCGACTTCGGGCTTCTAATAGACTCTCGTTCGTAATTCCTTATTTACCGCCCTTAAGACACAATGTACTATTGTATCCAAAACTTCATAGTTTATAACTTCATAGTCTCATGACTATGCCCACTAGCCCGTTTCCTAACCAACCGTCGCCGTCGCGCTTCATGTATGCGCTTGACATTCCGTTCCTGACGCGTTCCTATTACGGTCATGATATGATAAGGTGTAGTGTGTCCCTTTATCACTTTAATAAAGCATGTGTGAAAATAAATTGGTTTCTAACAGAAAATGCTTCTAAATATTAAGCTTTCTGCCTTTCTCTCATCGCTCTGTAAAATAGCAATCTGAGGAAACAAAATACTTCTATTTTCATTGCATATTTCAGCAGCAAATTGCAATCAAAACGAGATAGACCTAACTCCCTGCCGTAATTTAAAAAGTCCAGCGTCAGTCCGTTTCAAACAGAAAACAAAAAATGTTCCCTACACTTTTTTGTTTCGTCGCGTTGCATGAATTTGTTTCAACTCGCTTTAGACAAAGTTATTATTTATTTTTGTAAAAATTTTGGTCCAATATTATTTTTCGAAACTGTCCATTGCGAAAAGTTTCGGACCGCGTTCAAATAAACTGACTAGGTAAAAAACTTAACAAGATGGCCTGCTTGTATATAGTGCAAAGAATTGATATGGGACTCCAGTCATTTTTCGAATATGGAACGTTGACTTATCTATACGGACACTTTACTACTACATAAAACACGTCATCTTCTTAAATCTTTTACCTATAGTAGGTACTTAGGCACTTTCTTTACAAAACCTACTATTAACTTTTTTTTTATTCGACTGGATGACAAACGAGCAAGTGGGTCTCCTGATGGTATGAGATCACCACCGCCCATAAACATCTGCAACTCCAGGGGTATTGCAGATGCGTTTCCAACCTAGAGGCCTTAGATGGGATACCTCAAGTGCCAGTCATTTCACCGGCTGTCTTACTCTCCACGCCGAAACACAACAGTGCAAGCACTGCTGCTGTTTAGTGAGCAGGATGGTGGTAGCAATCCGGGTGGACCTTGCACAATGTCCTACCTGCAAAACTTAGCTTAACTTCAGTTAATATAAAATGGTACCTACACCCAATCTATCCTGAAATATCCGACGGGAAAAATACGTCAGACAGACGTCAATACGTTTACAAGTATATTTCCCAGCATTCCCAATGAACTTTGTGTGTTCTATTTCATCCATTTCGTAATTTGAAATTCAAAGAGAAGTGCATAGGATAGGCAATTATTTAAAAGTCTTGCTGCGGTTCTATTAAAAGGTTTTTGAGTGCTTAATTTAAGCGCCTCTCTTTTATTGTTCTTTTTTTATGACAGTATAAAATAATGTGCAAGGTAATTAGATCATTACCATTTATAAATCGCGATACATGATGTATTGTAAGGTAAAATTATAAAATAATTTAATGAATTTATCTGAAAATATGTTTTTTTTTATAAATAGTACCTGGGCGACCGAGCTTTGCTCAGGCTAAAACTGGATAGTAAGCGTTTTCCCGGAAGATAGATTTGTCATCCCCAAAAACCCCTACATACCAAAATTCATCGAAGTCGTTGGAGCCGTTTCCGAGATTCTGATTACATACAAGAATTGCCCGTTTAACGGTATTAGATAGAAAGAACAATAATGCTGTCAGCGGCCGTTTCACTTTTGCGGGGACATAGAAAATCGTGTATGTATTTTCGAGTTTTTTTTTCTTTTGTTTTTGTTGTTTATTCTTATTTTAAAATTTTGTTGTATTTTGTGTGCCTTTGTGAATGTGAATAAATGTCTTCTTTCTTTTTCTTTCTTTCTTTCTATAGATAGGTACAAATTTGTCAAAATACCTCATCATCATCATCAGCCTATAGCAGTCCACTGCTGGACATAGGCCTCTTTCATGGCGCGCGACAACACTCTGTCTTCAGCCCCTCGCATCCAGCCGCCGCCAGCGATCCTCTAGCTGCTCCAGCGGTCAAAATACCTACCCTGTGGAAATTTTGGTTAAAACCTGTTTATCGCACTTGGAATAGTTGGAATCACAATCGTTACCATCGCTCCTTTCTGTCACACGGTGTTAAAGGAGGATAGAAAGCGGCGTTGAGGTTCTCTTTAATTTAATTTAAAAAACAACTCAAAAATAATTTAACAGTGTATTTTAATCTAAAATTCAATGGTGATTTCCACGCCAATGTCGAAATAAAAACAAAA
This sequence comes from Choristoneura fumiferana, assembly GCF_025370935.1. Taxonomy (NCBI): domain Eukaryota; kingdom Metazoa; phylum Arthropoda; class Insecta; order Lepidoptera; family Tortricidae; genus Choristoneura; species Choristoneura fumiferana. Next base: position 20,602,815 of record NC_133483.1, read on the forward strand.
TTTGCACCCTCCCAAGCCCTGGCCATTAAAAAATCAACGTCCCAATTATTTGCAAATAAGCACGCACGCGACACATTTTGACTACCATATTATAGGGATGCTCCTATACAAGTAATAAGTAAGTTATCGATAATTAGTTTTAACATCGAATCATCATTGCGATATTATCTACCTGGGAGTCGTAAGTTGCCGATAAGTTGCCGATAATTTGGAATTTACCTACGTTTTTTAAATCACGTCGCTTAATAATTTACCTACCATTTTAAAGTAGTGAAAATTTTTGCTGAATTTAAAAGACGAGTAGAGTTGCAAAAAATTATAAAGTTAATTATTTATTTCCAATAGTAATTGTAGTTTTGTTGCAATAAACTGATTGTTACCGTTTTCCATTCTATTTTCGAATGTATAAATGAAATCATAACGGTGATTTCGAATCTGAACTACAAGAAATAAGTATGGAACGCGTGATCGAATGAATCATAACGAACAAAATATTCATTTAACTAGTCACGCCGAACGCCATCACCCGCTGTTTTATTAATCGTGCCAATTTATTATTGCGTGCGTGTTTTTAATAATGATATTGTTCTATAAAAAAAGACATGAACTTGTAACTGATGGTGGAGAAAATAAATAAAATACTGTTATGAACAAATACAACTAATTAACTCTATTAATCGCATCTGTTTTAAGAATTTTTAAATAAATATTTAAATAAATGCCGATACTTTGGACACATTTTGTAAGCTTCCAATATATAGTTATTGACACATTTAACCGTGATTAATTTTAAAAATTATCGATATTTTAGGTTACTAGAACATCTCTACTTTTTTAGTGTTGCGCAATTACTCGCGGGAGTGAAACGAATTCGAAATTTTGATTTATATCTACCGTCACATGGCCAGGAATTGAATGGCAGATAAAAATGGATGGCAAATTGAAGATCGAGGCAGGCAGTGTTTGGACACTGCAGCAAATGAAGATGGACACGTGACATGTGTCAGATCAGAATAAAATGTTGGGGGGTTCAATTAAAAAAGCGAAGAGAAGAAGTCGCGTCAGAATGTATTTTTAAAACGAGAGTAAATTATCACCATCATCATCGTCATCAGCTGGAAAGTGGCCACTGCTGCTGCTGCACAAAGGCGTCTCCCTTAGAACGCTACGATAAACGACGACTCGCCACTTGCACCGGTTGCCCGAAACTCTCACCTAGTGGGAGGCCTGCCAACGCTTCATCTTCCAGTTAGTGGTCGCCACTCGAGGCTTTTCTCCCCCAACGGTTATCTGTCCTTCAAGTGATGATGCCCGTTGCCACTTCAACTTGCATAAATATTTTAACAGCTATAGGTGGGACCACATGCAGTCGCTAGTCGCTCGTTTGCAGCGATAAATCTGGTCACGTGACATTCAGCTGAAAATGTTGAGCTTTATCGCTGGATAAAAAACTTCTTCAATTTCGGCAAAAACAGTGTTTTTTTTTTTTCATTCACTCCAATTCATTTTATTTGTACTACTGCCACGACTGCTACTAAATGAGATTAAGAAATCAGACCAAGACCATTCCTGCAAGAAGCCATCTCGTCGCTGCTGCTAGAGGCGGCGACTTGACATTACTGCTACATTTTTGAGTCGCGGGAAATTCAAAATCACCTTCAAAATGGGGTCACGTGACCAGATTTATCGCTGCAAACGAGCGACTAGCGACTGCATGTGGGGGCACCCTAAGTCGGTGTTCCTAAGTTCTTCTTGATTTGACGTTTGCAACTAATAATGATACATATTGCCAACATTTTAGAAACGAAATAAAATGATCTAAAGAAATATTAAGGAGTTAAAAAATGGATTTTTAGTAGGGAAATAAATTAGCCTTTACATAATTATGCTCAGCTAGCTCTTATAGCGTTGTTTAGCACAATATCTGTTTATCGAATCGATTGTTGATTATTATGGTTAAATGTTTTGAATAAATTTGGGGAAACCTAAAGGGCTGACAATTTTCAACAAAGAAATCCATACTAATATTATAAATGCGAAAGTGTGTTTGCGTGTTTGTCCGTCTTTCACGCCGTAACGGAGCGACGGATCGACGTGATTTTTGGCACAGAGATAGTTTATGGGTCCGAGAGTGACATAGGCTACTTTTTACACCGGCAAAATGCACAGTTCCCGAGGGAACAGCGCGCGAGAACAATACCACGCGGGCGGAGCCGCGGGCAAAAGCTTGTGCACTTATATAACCAAAAAAGAAGGAAGACGTGTGCGCGAAAGGACGTATGATTTTGATTTCTAACGAAGATTTTGTGTTTTTTTAAGTTTGGTATTAGGTGGTATTTATCCGGTGATACAGACGATGGAAGCGAATTCCATTTCTTAGCAGTTTGCATTATGACCGATGAAGCAAACTGCTTCGTGCAGTCCAATGGAACACTAACTAGATAAGGGTGAAGATACTCCCCTGTTCATATACCTAATAATAATATTTCTACATTAAAAATTACCTATTTCTGCATACATTTAAGGGTAAAAAACTTTGCCGCTCAGTAGGTATATAAATAGTAACTCAAAAAATCCTAAACGTGTGAAGACAAACCAGCTAAATAGTAAATACAACAAAAAAAATCGTTCATAAACTAATCATTGTGCAACTCCGATCCGTATCAGCAATTATAACTTCAATTAAAGATCTTAATAAAGCATGTGCCGATGAAAATTGTCCAGCAAGAGGTCGATAAATCTTTCCTCCAATAAATGGACGGTAGAGAGGTGCTGCAATTAAAACCCAGGAGATTAAATGGACTCCATCCATTTTGTGGTCTTGCCCTGGATATGGGCTGGCCCAAAGATATAAAGAGACGCCAATGTCGGAATTTATCATTTTCGTTGTAAATAAGTCTGCTCTGCTTATCCCGTACAATAACCCCGTATCCCGCGTATATGTCGTTCTTATGGATGTGTGTGTGTGTGTGTGTGTGCGTGTGTGTTAATTACAGGATTCTTTCGTGTGCCATAATTTTATAAGTCATAATGTAATGTTTGTCATAATTTTTGTTAGTCATAATTTTTTTCCCACTGAAACCGTAGGTATATTTTTTATAAATTTTTAAATGGTCATGATCATGTAGAACTCTATAGGTCACGTTAGGTTTGTTCTATAACAATTCTGAAAAATAAATAGTTTCAGAGAAAAAAACGACCAGTTATTACTCCTCACGCTTAAATGGCTGAAAAGATTTGGATGATATTTCATAGGTATGTAGGTAGGACGTCTGGCATAACATATAGGCTACCTACTATTCATCCCCATATTTCAAGAGGATCGGAATAAAATTTCGACAAGACCCTGATCATGATTACAAACAAGCTCGGAGTGCGCGAGAATGCGTACAAATTTCAATTCTCGTCTCGCTCGTCTCGTCTCGCTTCACCGGTGGAAAATCAACATTAAACGAGACTAAGGCTCAGCAATGCGATGTGGATCCATATCGGCTCGCATAATTGTTGGAAGCCATAATGTTATGTTTGTAAAATATTGTATATGCCACCTTTTTTTTCTGAATCCATTACATACATAAAACATACGTAAAATCACGCCTCTTTCCCAACGGGGTAAGCAGAGACAGAATCAGTAAATTGACATAAAAACCTAACCCAACCTACAAGGTCTTACAGGATGACCATTAAACATTTCTGACAAACGATTTCGACCAGAAAAAATTATGACTAACAAAAATTATGACAACTATAATTATACCTACTATGACTTTTAACAATTATACACCTGTGAGAAGATGACTTCCAAGACATTCGCTAGTAATTTATACCACGAGACCCTTAGCAGAACTAATGCGGACATGCTATGTCCGATGGCTAAGTAATTAATGCTCTCGCGCAACTTTCTTAAGCACAAACACCTCTACAAGACAGTTAATAATTGCAATAGTCAAAGTTATTAGATATGGAGGCAATTGTACTTTTGAACATAAAAACCTAACCCAACCTAAAGGTCTTACAGGACTCACCATTAAACATTTCTGACAACGATTTCGACCAGAAAAAATTATGACTACAAAAATTATGACAACTAATAAACTAGACTAACACTAAAACACTGTGAGAAGATGACTTCCAAGAATTCGCTAGTAATTTATACCACGAGACCCTTAGCAGAACTAATGCTATGTCCGCTAAGTAATTAATGCTCTCGCGCAACTTTCTTAAGCACAAACACCTCTACAAGACAGTTAATAATCTGCAATCAAGGTTATTAATATGGAGGCAATGTCGTGTCATATTAAATGTATTGTGACGGCCAAATGCCTACGTCTTATAGGACATGTAATTCGGGTATTTCGTAACCCTTCTTCATGTCGAGCTAAACTAAAATTGTACTGTTAAATATTTTCAGGAAATGCCTACCCAGAAAAATACTAATCCCTTCCATATTATTACATCATCATCACCATCATCATTATCATCATACATCTCACTGTAGGGCACAGGCCTCCTCTCAGAACGCTTTCGTTCTTTCGGCTTGGGCAGTTTCCACGCGGGCCCAGCGCAGATTGGGAACTTCACACTCTCCACTAAATTTGTTCACCGGTGTGTGCAGGTTTCCTCACGATATTTTTCTTCACCATAAAGCTCGTGGTAAATTTCGAATGTAAGTTCGTAAATAAAATCCGAAAAACTCAAAGGTGCGAGCCCCGGCTCGAACCTACGACCCTCTGCTTGAGAGGCAAAAGGCCAAACCACTGTGCCACCACGGCATCATAATTATTATTAAAATGGAATATAATTTTCTCGAAAATTCTTGAATTCACAAAATAGGTACCTCTACTTTTCTCCAAAACGGTCAAAATCAAAATCTGGAACGAACATGACATAACTAACGCTCCGTTAAGTTTAATTACGTGATTTAACCCATAATTACGATAATTAGGTCAGTTCCATTCCTAGACACGAATTTTACTGTTTCCTCTTAAACCATACCCTAATTAAAAAGAATATTGTATAAAATTGGCCCCGAAACAAAAAACATAAGTTAATGTCCTTTTGTGTGTAGTAACTTATCTGTATAGATAAGTCGATATTCCATATTCGAAAAAAGGACTCAAGATCCATATCAATTCTGTGCGCTTAACCTTTCTAAATACCATTGCAATATCGACGGGTCTCTGACTCTACCTTCTATATAAAATTAAATGAAATCCCCACTGTTATTTATGGAGCCCGGGCACCTCTGAGTTTTTCAAAATTTCAAAAGAACAGAACGAAACGGAACTGAACATAACGGAAAGGAGCGGAATGAAACTGAAAGGAATTAAACGGAACGGAACGGAACAGGACGGGAGGGAATGGAACGGGATGAGACAGAACGAAACGGGATGAAACGGAACCGTACTGAACGGTACGAGACGGGGCTTGACGGGGCGGAACGAACGGCACGGAAGGGAATGGTATTTTAATTCAAAATTATGTAGAATAATTGTAATAAGCTGGAGTAAAAAAAATACGACAAATTATGCTTTCCATGGTACAGCGGCTTTACTCGTTATTTATGTAACTTAGCACTACATGAAGCTGGTGTCACAGCACAGGCAACACAGCTTATCGTGATTGATTCGCCACGTCCACAGCCGTCCAGTAACTCAACACATGCTAATTTATGCTAAAACGCAACCACATTATTTATTAACCCAGAATCATTGCACACAGAACTTTATACCATAGCAGTAAAATTTACGTCAACTGCTTTAGTTTCTTGGTGCATTTTAATCAGAATGCCAGTGGCTCTGCTAATGCAAACATCTATGGAAACGACGCCATTTTTTTTGCAAAGGTTGGTTGTCTGACGATTTGATTGGGGCAAATTGTCTTGCATGTCGACGATATCATTTCTATTCTTTTTGGATTCAATTCATCATCATCTGCCGTAGGACGTCTAATGCTGCAGTTTACATCAAAACTGGTAAAATACACACACACTCAAACATCACGCCTGTATTTCCAAATGGGGTAGGCAGAGCACACGAAACGTTACGGCTTCGGAGCCACTTTTAGCAATTTTAGGATTTAAGATAAAAAAAAATGGTAAAATAATTTCTTGTTAAGGTTCCGTACCTCAAAAGGAATATGGAACCCTTATAATATTACTTTGTTGTCCGCCTGTTTACTGTCTGTTCCTCTGTCAAAACCCGCGTTTTCTCAGGCATGCATGGAAGTACCAAGTGAAAATTAATACAATAAAATTAATACTAATAACTAAATGAGTCAATTGTAAGCAATTTTGCAGGTGGTAGGACCTTGTGCAAGGTCCGCCCGGATTGCTACCACCATCTTGCTCGTTAATCCTGCCGTGAAGCAGCAGTGCTTGCACTGTTGTGTTTCGGCGTGGAGAGTAAGACAGCCGGTGAAATTACTGGCACTTAAGGTATCCCATCTTAGGCCTCTAGGTTGGCAACGCATCTGCAATCCCCCTGGTGTTGCAGGTGTCTATGGGCGGTGGTGTCTTACCATCAGGAGACCCACTTGATCGTTTGCCATCCAATCAAATAAAAAAAAATTGCGTAACGTCAAAAAAACAAACGCCATCTTGCGATATTTCGCCTGTCTTTTAGCCCTCATTGATCCTTGTGAGTCACTTCTTGTAAGAACTAAGGTTATCTCAGGGTTTTAAAGGAACCTTTCAATCGACTGAACATGACGTAATTAAAAATATTAAGTTGCCTCGTTATCAGTTACAAAGTAGCCTAATTAGTGTTATCTGATGTGTTTGATAACGTGAGCCGTGGGAGGAACTTACAAAGGAATTTAATCTCCATTAGCGCTTTATCTGATAGTTAGATGACAATGATGGCTTAAGCTTTTTAATACGTTATAAAGCTTTAAAGATAAAGTTGAGTCAATGTAGGTACAAATCTGATAGTAAAACGCTTCTCGCTATTTTCACTTTTTGTTTCTTAATATTAACTTTTTACCGGACTGCCACAAGGAGGGTTATGTTCTTAAAGCATACGCATATGCTTCTTTCTTTGGTTGCTTCTATAGCCGGTTAAAAACATAGTAATACCTTCAATCAATTGAACGAGTTGCAATTTGCCGTTTGTAGAAAAAAAAACACTGAGGATATAAATTATCTAAATAATATAATGCAACCTCGTTAAGACATTAATTGGCTTTGCATTTATTTATTTTTGACTGGGTGCAGTAAAAACTTAAAAAGGGATTTAAAAAAAACAATCTGATTTAATGTAGTTTGGTTGTAGTCAATTGTACTTTCGATTCTGAAGTTGTTTTACTTTCAGGTATTAAATGTTTTATTTATCTAAAAGACAATTAGATTAAAAACATAACAAATTAAATAACGAAGTTTTCTAATTTCTTCATAAGTCATAAAAGTCGTATTTTTGATATTTATACTACTACTTAAATACTTCAACAATCTGTAATAGGCAGTATGAAAAACAAATCGATTACATCAATAAATTGTCTACTCTCGATTGTCTTATTCTATCTACTGTTTTTATAGCTCCCATTTTTTTTAAAGTCGTCTTATGTCAACTCAAACAAGATATGGTTGAAAGGAAAAATCCATATTGACAGGGAACTTGACAGGGCTACTTGAGACAATAGAATGTGGGTCGTTTGAAGTCCAGCCTTTGACCGTAGTTGAGATAACGAAGGTTCTTGAGGTTTATCTTGAGTGGGTAATTGAGTTGGATTAGAGAAATCCCTATAATGATGATGAAAACGATGCAAAAATTGATACAAAAGTAGATGAAATTGATGTGTCGTAATTCTAATTGGATGATATTGGATTAAGTAGATAGATACTCGTCTCGTAAAGTCGCCGTCAGATATATAGCGGGCTAGGTACTTAAATATACTCAGCGGCACAAAATTTGGTCCAATATATACGAAATTACCCACTACTGCATACATTTGAGGGCCAGATTTTTGCCGCCCAGTACATTATTACATTTCAATAAATTTGTTACAATACTCGTAGAAAGGGTTAATTTATCAGAACATAAAACTTTGTTATAAATAGGAGTAGCGATTATTGAAATAAATTAAGAACATATCGAGCTAAAATTATCAAAAAGCACAGATCGTCAGAGGGTAACTAAGATTTCCAGGGCTTTTCTTATTAGTTATGCTATAAGAGCTACTTTCAACCAAATCTCAAGTTTCTAGGACAACCAGAAGTATCCTAGAGTTTTTTCGGTTACAGAAATTTGTATTGATGCACCTGTTTGTTGACTGACTTAGAAGTTTACTACTTAAAGAAGTAAGTAGAAGACCTGAATTGATATTAATTAGCTTAATACCTTTACGCGTTTTTGAGAAAAGGGTGTTGACAGACGGATAACAAGCTGATCCTCTACGGGGTGTCTTTTGAGATACGGAACTTTAAAAACATCCAATTTAATACAAGTGATCCTATAAGGGTCCCGTTTATTTCCTTAGAGACATATTCTTCAGGCCATTTGGTGTACCAGCACTTTCCTTCAATAACTTTCCACGTTTCAGGACCAGGACCACAGAAACTCCAGGTCTCTTCGACTCCACTACTGTTTGCCTCATCAACTAGTGAAATTACCTGTAATTGCCTGCATCTAACCACAGGCGTGCCAACTCGGGCTCGAATTCATTAGATGCGTTGACGCGAATAATAGGTACGATCGTACATACGTATTCTCGAGTTTGGAGTGAGGCTGATGTTAACTTATGTTAGCCTGGTTTTAATATTATTTGTTTTTATTAGCGATACAGCTCAATAGCATATAAATAAAAATAAAGGAAATAAAAATCATTTATTTCAGACTAGCCGTTACCCGCGACTTCGTCCGCGCAGAATTTGTTTATCGCTATACCGCGGGAGCTATGCAATTTTCCGGGATCAAAACTATAGGTATTATGCGACGACCAGATGGCCTAGTGGTTAGAGAACCTGACTACGAAGCTTGAGGTCCCGGGTTCGATTCCCGTGTCGGGGCAGATATTTGTATGAAAAATACGAATGTTTGTTCTCGGGTCTTGGGTGTTTAATATGTATTTAAGTATGTATCTATCTATATAATTATATTTATCCGTTGCTTAGTAGTATAACACAAGCTTTGCTAAGCTTACTTTGGGACTAGGTCAATTGGTGTGAATTGTCCCGTGATATTTATTATTATTATTATTATGCCCTTCTCCGGGGCCTAATATATCTATATACTGAATTTTATCTGAATCAGTTTAGTGGTTTGGACGTGATGAAGTAACAAACAAACAATCAGACTTACAAACTTTCGCATTTATGATATTATAGTGAGATGCGAGATCCATAATATCGTGTTATAGTAAAAATATATATGCAAACGGTGCCGATTTTCGGTTGGTTATTACTGATCGCCGGCATTAGGCAAATGTGAAGCTAGATCATTCAAATTCGCACGAATGTGGGATCAATAATGAAATTTCTTAGAAAAGAAAAGGACAAAATAATTAAAGTTTAACCGGTCCTCATCAATATCCGTGTTATTTTGAATCCGAATTGCCAATACTTCCTTTGTTCTAAAATAGTTCGACCAACTTCAATTGCAAAACACTCCGGCAACTAGCATGTCATCTACATAGACGTCGTTAGCCGGAATCCGAATGCAGTGTGAAATGCAGCAATTACCTCCAGCACCGTGTCACATATCCTGCTAACTCCACCTCACTAGTGATTGATTAATTAACATATCGATGTTACCTGGTTCAGTGGGTGACCTAAATTTGATGAGGAGTGAAATTGTTGGTAAACCAGTGTTTTTTAGATTTGCGGTGGTGAGATTTTTATAAGCGTTTAATTGAAATTGCAACATTTGTTAATGTGGACCTTTAAGGTCCAATTTCAAAATCAAAGTTTAAGGGCCTGTTTCACCATCCATTGATTAATTTTATTTGACGGATAAATGTGATGCCGTCTCTGTTTGTTGTGTTCGATTAGACGGAGACGGCATCACATTTATCCGTCCAATAAAATTACTCAATGGGTGGTGAAACAGCCCCTAAGTTTAAATTACTTAACTCAATTTAGGCTATAACAAGCACCTAAAAACGTCAAAAAATCTACTACCGGTTTGGAATAACCTCTATTGAGAAGAACCCGGCAAGAAACTCAATACGGGCTATGTCGGGAACCTTAGTTCTACTGCGAATATCATCATTTCTGATTCTATCCCGCAGAGAAACCCCGAGCATACCATAGTTATTGTACCTACATTGCACTTATTATAAAGTAAAAGTAAACAAATATACCATTCCGCAAGACCTCCGCACCAGTCATCGGCCGGAGCTCTGACCCGTGTATTCTACACTATTTAAAATTTTCTTCGAAACTGCTTCTGTCCGGGTTTCTGGCCTTTCGTAAACCCCTAAACTATTGGCTATTTACATATCATATCCATGATAAAATGTCGATGTCGATATTATCGACACTTTCTCGTCCCTAGCAGCGCCTTGAGTGCCCATCTCGGCGTAAGTCCACGCTTGGCTCTCAAACAGCGCAGCGTGTAATGATCCACATGTTTAAACGCATGCCATTAAACTTGATTGTGGTTGTATGATATCTACTTTTGAAGAACATTGATAGTGTTTTATCAACACAATATCATAAAGCTTCTATAATGCGTTCAAAAACCGGGAATTATGACCTGCATAAAGATAAACTGTTTCGTTAGAACAAATTTCTTGTCTGTACCAATGTTGTTATTGCGTTATTAATAATATCGAATGATTTTACTATGATATTCCAATTTCGAGCATTTCTCAAAAACAAAACAAATCTATTGGACCTTCAATTCTAATTATCAGTCCGGATTTTTATTCAAAATCGAAATGTCATTGCAAACAATTTTGAAAAATCTTGCACTTTACCGAACGAAATAAGAGTTGGGACTTTACTTTATCGAACAAAATAATAGTTCGGGCCGCTTCTAGTTTGTCTCTGAATCTAGACACGCGGCAGTGTGTCCAGCCAAGTTCAAAGAAAATGAAACTGGCAATGCAGTTGTGTGTATATTTACACGAACCATCTTCTTTTGACCCCTTCACGACTCGAAAACTATTTAATCTGGATACATGAAATTTGGATTTTTTTTCAACTAGATCCAACGAGAAACAAATTTTCAGAATTTTCTTATTAGTTGTATTAAAAGAGCTACGAGTATCTTCATAATAAATTTCAAGTTTCTAGGACAACCGGAAGTACCCTATGAGTTCTCCGTTTCTTCAATTTGTATAGAAAAATGTATTTTTTATGGCTGTATCTTTTGATTGGGTTGACTTAGAAGATTGATTTTATCACTACCTACTTCAAGAAATAGTAAACTTGAGTATTTGATAATTAATTTCAGCTTGATACCTCCACGCGTTCCTGTGAAAAAGGCTCATGAAAGACCGACAGATAGATAGACGAACTATAAAGTGATATTTTAAGGGTTCATTTTTTTCCATTCGAGGTACGGAACCCTAAAAAATACAAACGAATTGAGCACCTTCTTTTTTTGAAATAAATAATACAACCGAACGCAACACCTCAGACATTGATACTCGAGTGAAGGTAACGTATTCGACCCACGACAAGTTAAAATTGCGAACATCTGCGACCGACGGTCGAATTTTTGTAGGAAATTTATTCCGTCCTCGAAAGAGTAAATTACAAGGAATATTGTCATCGCCAACTGCTAGCGAAACTTGGGAAGAAGGGGACGAGGAAACATTTTGTATTTGGGTTACGGAAAATCTGCTGGAGTATTTTACATAATCATTGCTGGCGGTTATATTTCAGAATGATAACTAGTTAATTATACAAATAGGTGCAACAAAAAAGACTTGGTTTATACCGGGTGTGGCCTGTAATACGAGCAAAAAATTAAAACATAGATCTTCCTCGTCAAACTGAACAACATTAGTTCAGCGAATTTTTAAAATAACGGACTCTTTGAATTTTCCTTTTTTCATACAAATTAAATAATGCTATCAATGTACGCCATCCTAGAATACAACTGACGTCGCCTGTCACGCTACAAACATCAAACATTTCGCTTTACATTGCTTCTTCGAATAAACTTATAAGTTTAATAAAAATTAAAAACGAATCATTTTTAAAAGTCGCTGAACTAATGTTGTTCAGTTTGAAGAAGTATGATTTATGTTTTAATTACTTTCTCATATTACAGGCCACACCAGGTATACTAGTCGCATATTACAGGCTTTTAACTAACTTGCGTTTGTTGTTATGTTTTTAAAGGTCTTTCAAATCGAGATTCAACGACTACTAGTGACTGTTGCAACAGCTTAAAATAAAATTATGGCAAAGCCAGAGGAGCGTAATTTTTTGAAATTCTGAGTCGCTTATTTTCGGTCGCGTAGTTTTGGTTTCATACAAAAGTCTTATAGTGTATGAATGGATGAACGGATGATTTATTTGTTTAACAAAAGTAACTCATTTTGTGTCGCCGTGTGGCACAAACTAGATTTGTTGTATAAAATCAAATGCAGCAGAAATTACGCACCGAAAATACGCGACTCACAGCTCAAAAAATTAAGCTCGTCTCACCTTCAAATTGTGGAATATCAGTATTTTGTAATTCGTAACGTAAAAGTTTATTTTACAAGCTTTTATTTAGTTTTACGTGTCCCATTGTCTGTCTGTCTGCCTGTCTGTCTGTCTGTCTATCTGTCTGTCTGTCTGTATTCAAATCTTGCAAGTTAAATTTGACCAACTTCCAGTAGTCAGATTGACTTGAAATTTGGAATACTTATGTCCTATTAAACAGTTTATTTTTGTACTTACATCATTTAATTGTTTCCCTTTTTTTATTCAGAAGTTAACTTAGTGCAGATAAAAAAACAATAAAATCTTGAATTCCTAATATTTTTTGACCAGAAATGACTCAAAGGGGTTCTGACTTATGTACAGCGATTTAAACCACTTTAAAATTTCCCTCACTGACTTGTCTCCATACTGTTTGGCTGATGGGTTACAGCGTTCTTCTGGGATAGAAAAAAAGTGCAAAAATGCTGTAACCCGTAAAAGGTACACTTAAATATAGTTTGCATCAAAATCGCGACTGCTGGTTGAAAGGCGGCGTTTATTTTAGTGTAATTTCTAAATGGGGTTAAAAACCTTTGTACCGTTTAGAAGATACGATTTTTTTAATTTATTGGCTTCAGTATTTTGCCTCTAGTGTAAAGTTCCAATTTTAAGGGTTACAGCATTTCTGCTTTCCAGTGACGTTATGTAAATCGCGTGACAATACAATAATCTAATAGTGACATCCTGGAAGTTCAGCCAGGATCGTCTCCGCAGGACGAAACTCTTCAACGTTTAGTAGCATCAACTTGAAATTTAGTATGCAAATGTAGTTTGGGTGACAATGCAAGTACAGTCAACAAAAAGAAGGTACAGTCAGCAAGAAAAGCTCACATCAAAAATGAAAACTTTATGGTTAGGTTATTATACATAAATCCCTTTATAACATTAAATTCTATCAACTAAGAACACGATATTGACAGAAAATCCACCCCAGCTCTGATTAAAAGAATCTACACACAAGCAACTAGACGTATAATTTGAAAGCGAATAAGCTATAATTATGGGGAATACCTCGCAGACATGGCGACGCCTCACGTTATTACACTAGAAACGTATTTCAAAGGGGAAACATGATATTGTGCGATAATTTTGTAATTTATTATTCAGCGTAATACAGTACTTTTCTAACTAATAATCTTATAAGTATTATATAAAATGATCCCTTATTTCCTTTAATCACACCATGACTTAAATAACCTAACCACATTTTTTTTAATACAAGCCTGTTTTGCTGACTGTACTTTTTTGACTAAACTTGCATTGTCGCCCAAACTACATTTGCATACTAAATTTCAAGTCGGTGTTATTAACCGTTTTGAAGAGTTCCGTCCTGCGGAGACGATCCTGGCTGGACTACCAGGATGTCACTACCAGATTATTGTATTGTCACGCAATTTACATAAGTATGCTAAACTTCAAGTCAATCCGACTACTGGAAGTTGGTCGATTTCAACCCGCAATATTTGACTAGACAGACAGACAGACAGACAACGGGCAGGTAAACCAAAATAAAAGCTTGTAAATAAAAGAAAACAGTTTTATTGTTAGTTCAAAAGTGTACCGCACAAATCTGTCTTGCGCTCGTGCGAAGTAGCAATATAATCATCACCATCATCATCATCCCAGCCTATATACGTCCCACTGCTGGGCACAGGCCTTCTCTCAGAATAGAGGGCAATATAATATAATTGGTTTACTTCCACTTAACAATTAACGAAACCCAACGAAGACTAATAGAATAAAAGTTAGCTGAGCGTGATCCCTTGATCCCCTTAAAACCTTCACAGGCGGCGACTAATCAAGCGATTACGCCGACTGTACCTGGATTAACGGCTTATTGAAAGTTTTTCTGACTGTACAGTGCGGGAACTACTTGGAAAAGTAAGAATTTGCGCGCGGTTTTACGCGTGATTTCGGTATAAAATCCGCTATGTGCGAGTTAGGCTCGCGCACTGATGGTTTCGTACAAATCTAAAAGCAAAACTTTATGTGAATCAGTGTTTATACGATAAACTAAAATAATATACCTAGGTCGCGGGTGAGCAAGGAAATTATTTTAGTTCATTGATATGGACCTCCGCAAAGTAACGCCTGATTCAATAAATTGTTTATACGATAATTTTCTTTACTTGCCGCCTATTGCTTACCTTGTAATTTTTCTCTGTGTACCTGTTTTCTGTATCGCTAACCTATTATTTATGGTGTAGAATAAAGAGTCATTGTATTGTATCACAGACATAGTTATATCTCGATATAGGTTTATGTATTGTATTGAACTTCAGTGAGGCCTTACTTTTGTGTCAAATCGCCAAGCAAAAAAGTTTTTCCTATGAAATTGCAATAAGATAGGTAGAGATTTTTTTGACATTCATTAAGTGATTGTTATAGTCTAAGTTTAATAAAGATATTTTGACTTCTGGGCAAAGATCTACGACTTATGGGAAAATTCTCTACAGATGTGTACTTCATTTCAATATCATGTAGGATGACCTTGTATCGAGTAGTTATTGATTTTAGCAATATAATGCACCATTGAGGAAATTGCATGACATATCATCAATGAGGGCTATCGTTTTTTGTCTCACTAGATGGCGCACTGTTGCGTGAGGATTTTAAGTATGGCTTTCAAAGTCTGTTATTACGGGCGTGAAAACAAAGTTTAGATTAAAATCATATTTAATGCACCTTAAAACCGTACCATAAAAATATCGAGCATGCCACAGTGTTGCGTAGTCCCCGTTTTGTTCGGAAAAAAGGGAGGACAAAGGTTTTCGAAAGACAAAACTGTCTCAAAACACAGACATTCATTGCACTGGAACGCATATTTTCCATAATTAATTTCAGATATTGCAATTTTTTTTTTAATTATAAATAAACCCGCGTAGCTCACCCAAAAACTATGAGATTTGACATTTCGGAGACCTCACGCTACACTAGCGCCTCTAGTGGCGAATTCATACGCGATAGCCCTCATTGAATTCGATTTTGACTGGTTCCACTTTATATTGACAGTTTTGTTTACTTCTTTCTAAGAATTTTGCGACATTTGTAACCATTTCAAATATATATGAAAACATGTGATGAATATATCCTTAATTTGTTTTCCTTTAATGCGGAAACCCAAGCAATAAGATTTGAGTGAAGGAAATTCTTTTATCAATCTTCTTTTGTATTTGCGAGTGAATAAACAACACAAATGAAAACACTGTGATGTACATGTCAAAATGGATTCGGCTTAAGCAATATAAACAAATACAGGGTGAGGCCGTAAACAGGATCAAATAATAAAACATAGATCTTACTCGTCAAACTGAACGACATTTTTAGGTCAGCAACTTTTAAAAATAATTAGTTTTTTTCTATTACACGTTAAAGTTTATTCGAAGAAGCAATGTAAAGCGAACCTACTCTACCTACCTAAATAATTTGCACGCCTGCAAGTAGGCTATGAGAAAACTATGTTCTAGCAAAAACATTTTCTGATTTTCTGATTTCTGATTCTAATTTCTGAACTTTTTGACAAATGTAGCGTAACAAGCGACGTCAATCGGGCTCTAGAATGGCGTAAGTACATTAGTAATTCTATTTAATTTGCATGTAAAAGGGAAAATTTAATGAATCCATTATTTTTTTAAATAAATTTACCTAAGCACCATGTCGATTACACTAACTTTCGATTAAAAATACCTGTTCAAAATCGATCCATCCGTGACTATTGGATCTATGATGCCACAGATACATAGATGTATCAAACTTAATACCGCTCTTTTTGCGTCAGAGGTTAAAACAGTGGCGACCACAAACCGGAAGACGAAGCGTTGGCAGGCCTCCCACGAGGTGGACTGACGGCATCGTGAGAGTTGCGGGTAACCGGTAGATGCAAGTGGCGAGTTGACGTTCATTGTGGCGTTCTAAGGGGAGGTATTTGTTCAGCAATGGACGTCTGCCGGCTGATGATGACGATGATGACGTTAAAAACGGTTCGTGGCGGCAAAAATATTACCGAATATAAACACATAAAAAATACAGTCTAATCTAAAGCTCTGTCTTTTTAAATCGGTTAAAATTTGTCTTATTTTTCATACCGTCTTATAGACCTAAGACGTACTGAAAATACTCAGCTAGCTTATTCACGAAATTGAAAAACATTTTTAGAATAGAACATCAAAAGCCTTTTGAAGCGCGAACAAAAATTTCAATACATACGTAAACACTTTGTTCCTCCCAATATCAATTTAACTTCCAAAATGTCAGATTTATCTTGAAAGTGTAGGTGAAAATTAAATCTTAATAATTCAGCAAAAGGTGCATTTTGTTTCCTCGCGATTTATGTAGATAAGAGTATGTGTAAGTTATTAGTTGACGTGAATTTCTAATATCAGTGCTCATCCAAGTGAACCTTATTTTCAAAAGCTATTGGATATTTGTATATAAGTGAACGGAAGAAATAAAGATATTAATATTACAGAATATAAAGTTATGTAAGAGAGCTTTTAGGAATAATTGCCTTTCACTTCTCATGCTCGTAAAATTCGTGTTTATGCTGGATCTAGGCTACATAAAATGACTTTTTATGCTCTAGTGCATAAAGTAAAATCTTTGTCTAAGACCAAGTTTTTAATAATTTTTAATGTATATAAAACTAAAAATCAATCGAAATAAATCAATAAACCTAAAAAATCCAATTATATAGTAATGCATGAAAATAAAAGGTACATAGTAAGTGAACAATTGTTTCCACTGTTGCTATTTCATTTCCTCGCAATCGAAGTGAAAATCAGAGTGTAGAACTCGAGCATTAAACCCATTTTCCCCTCGACGTGTCTATCCACCCTCACCGTGATGAACGTCTCGGGTAAAATGTCTTGTTTTTGCTCTTGTTGTACAATCTACTATTTATGCTATCCCACTAATATTATATTATTAAAATAAAAAATAATTGCGAAAGTTTTTTAAGTCTCTTTGTTTGTTTGTTATTTCATCACGTCTAAACTGCCTTACCGATTTAGATGAAATTCTGTATACAGATAGCTTGTGTCCCGGGGAAGGACATAGGATAGTTTTTATCCCGGAAAATTGCATAGTTCCCGCGGGATAGCGATAAACGAACTCTACGCGGACGAAGTCGCGAGTAATAGGCTAGTTGTGTATAAATTAAAGACCCCGTGGTGTTGTAAGTTTGACACTAATGTCTGTCTGTCTCTCTGTATCATCGTAGCTTTCAAACGGATGGACCGATTTTGATGCGTTTTTTGGTAAAAGCAAGTTACCTTGCGGTGGTTCTTAGCTATGTTTCATCAAAATCTGTTTAAGTGTTTTTGAGATACTGAATTTTGAAATGACAATGTCGGGAGTTTTCCAAACTTTCTAAGTTGGTTAGTTTATATTAAAGGTACGCTCAAGGACTTTAATTTATGAGCCACCACGGAACCATTTCACAATAAACGTCATACTGACATCTTGTTAATTAACAAGGAAAATCGTAATGACCTTTGAAAAGGTACCACGATGGCTCATGAATTAAAGTCCTTGACCCTAGTAACTTGATCCCAGTGTTTCAACTCAGCTCTTAGAAAACCTTCAACAATGTCGTCTCGATAAATGACTAATTAATTTGTTCTCAAGTCACTTCGTAGACTTCAGAAGCCATGCTATATAATGTCTATAGGGTGACGCATTTTCATCTTCTCTCCCGTCGCAAGGCACAATGGCTCCTTTGTACGACTCGTTCATCGGAACTGAACACAGAGAACAGTTTAGAAACAGGAGGATAACGTTTAAAAAACCTAAACATAAAAATATCATTGTTAATACAAGCTTTTTTATGACTGTACTTGCATTGTCACCCAAACTACATTTTCATACCAAATTTCAAGTCGATGCTATTAACCGTTGAAGAGTTCCGTCCTGCGGAGACAATCCTGGCTAGACTACCAGGATGTCACTACTATATTATTGCATTGTCACACGTTTTACTTAAACTCAAACTAACAACATTTATTGACATAAAAAACACACTACATCACAACAAAAACACAGTAAAAACATAAATAGAAGAAGAGAGAAAATTAGAGACGTTGTGCTGTAGTGTGATGCCAAAAGGACTCAGCTCAGCATGTGCCGTAGCCCTGTAACCAGATCATAAGTATTCCAAATTTCAAGTCACTTTGACTACTGGAAGTTAGTTAAATTTAACATGCAACACATGTAAAAACGAGTACGCGGCGTGGCGGCGGCGGCCGCGGCTGCTGTTGGAACGCGCGGCTGGAACAACTTGCTTAGGAACACACCACTTTGTAAAACTATAATTTAGACAAGTTGTAATTATTATATGATTAGTTTTTTGGAGTCTTTTTGTATTTTCTATATCAACTCCAAATTTGTTCATTTGATTGCTTAGTAGCGACATCTCTTGTCTGGGTGAGCGGTTAGTTACGAAAGAGTGTGACGTATGTCGACGAAACATAGATGTCGCTAGTGCTGCTGCTTAAGTAGTATAGTAAAAATAAGCAACATAAGATATGTATGCATAGGAAAAATTCGTGTCTAGATTCCTGCCCAGCAGTGGTGTAGGGGTTATAGCACGCAGCACGGATTGCTAAGGACCTGGGTTCGATTCCCAGTGCTTGTCTCTTTTTCTGGTTTTTCTGTGCATCCATGTCTCAGTTTTTATTTTCGATGTAATATTATAATTTAGGCACTATTCCATTAGGTTATAACCTGTAATGTTAGTTGCTCGTGTATGAAATAAAATAAAATTATCAAGCAGAAGATCATGGGTTACATTATGTACGAATTTATGATGAGGGACTTCCTCGTGAAACCAGCACATTATCTTTAAAGCAATTTAATAGTGTGTGTGAAGTTCTCAATCCACACTGGGCCCTTAAAACCCTCTAATTTCGAGACAAGATGAGTGCCCTGGCAGTGAGACGCATGAAGGCTGGGATGATGATGACATAGAAGTCATCCGATGACCAGTTTTAAACAAAAAAAGGTACTAAATTAAACAGTTCCACTCATGATTGTAAATAAACCAGGAACGGTGCGACTAGTTTCGATCATTTCGGAGGATCTTTTTAAAGTTTTTTTTGTGAGGAACCGTTTTTACCGCCGACGCAAAAAGAGGGGTGTTATAAGTTTGACCGCTATGTGTGTCTGTCTGTGGCACCGTAACTCATAAACCGGTGGACCGATTTGAATGCGTTTTTTTTAAAGCAGGTTTTTTAGCGATAGTTATTAAACATATATTATCAAAATCGATTTAGCCCTTTTTGAGATATTGAACTTTAAAGTGACAAAGTCGGGAGTTTACCAACTTGTTGTTGGTTAGGTTATATTTTAGTACTTTTATCAATATGTCTTATGAGAGTTTAAGTAATATTAAAAAAAGTTATTATATACTACTGTTCGAAGACGATCTGAGA
Source organism: Choristoneura fumiferana (assembly GCF_025370935.1). NCBI lineage: Eukaryota > Metazoa > Arthropoda > Insecta > Lepidoptera > Tortricidae > Choristoneura > Choristoneura fumiferana. The sequence goes on from NC_133483.1 coordinate 20,622,879, forward strand.
ACTGTGAATACTTTGTGAAACTTTATCTCGTTCTGCGAGAGTCGCTAAAGGGATAACTAGGAGGGCTGTTAACGGTATCCTTCGGTATTTTATTGATTGAACGTCATCCACAGACCACGGTTTATCAACATCGATAGCTTGTGAATATTCTTCTGCTAATATTATGTTCTCTCAATGAATTGGTTCCTGGGTAACAATAGTAGACTACATTGTACAACAAGAGCATAAAACTGGCCATTTTACCCGAGACGTTCATAGACACGTCGAGGGGAAAATGGGTTCAATGCTCGAGTTGTACACTCTGTTTTTCACTTAGATTGCGAGGAAATGAAATAGCAAAAAACAATTGTTGCATACAAAAATAGTTGAAAAAGAGTATTTTGGCGGAAATAGAAAAAAAAACAAATACTTATACCTAAAATTAGTGGTTTTTAATTAAACTAAGTATGTGTTATTGTTTCCGATTTGAGTTCATTATCAAGTGATAATTATTTGAGAAAAGCACTAAACAATCCTCGACCGCGAACAGGGATTGTCGGCCTCGTATCTCTAGCTAATTTTAACTATTCGGCCCGCAATCCCTATTTCGCGGTCTCTTCGGTTTAAAGATCTTTATTTCTCAAAAGAATAACAATAATTCACTTACTTGAGAAAGAAATATTACATGCATAAACTATAATCTAAGCTAGCGAGCGTAAACATTAACACAATCGCAAAATCATAAAAGTTACAATTTGCCGGTAGGATTATAAAAAGTACACAAAACAAGTTCGATCGCTCTCTGCTTAGGAGCGCGATGCGCTGTGCGGTGTGAGCGCAGTTTGACAAGATAACAGTTTTACAAAGATATAAAGAGTTCGGAAGTGTCTTAGCAAATGCCTACGTACGTACGTTGACTTTGTGGTCTAATTGTGTTGTACATGTATTTTGTTGAACTATTAATGTATGGTACATTATTTTTGTTTGAGTATGTGTTATTTTGATATTTATTTTATTTTATAGCAGGTATTGATTTGATTCATATTTAAGTATAAGTATCTACTGATTTATATTATATTTGCTTATTTACTTTAGATAATTCTATATTGATAATTTAGTATTTATATTTATATTAATGTTAAAATACGCGTATTTATGGGCGAGTTGAGAGGTATTGTTTTAATAATCTTTTAAATGTGCGTAGCGATTTGGCATCTTTGATGTCAGTTGGGAGTTTATTGTACAAGTTAGCTCCCTCGTATAATATACATTTTTTGCCATAATTAGTGCGCGCAGGCCGCAAAACAAGATTATTAGCGTTCCTGAGTTTAATTCTTTGGAATTGTTGCTTTTTTGTAAAAGAAATTTGTATATGGAGATCATTTGATAGTATTTTTCTTATTAGTATACAAGTCTGATATATGTAAGTATGGTTAATGTTCATAATTTTAGTATCTTTGTAAATTTTGCTCGTTGGCGTAAGAAAGTTGTAGTGAAATAAGACTTTAATCAGTTTGTTTTGGGCTCGCTGTAGGCTGTTTAAGGTAGTTGGAGGAGCGGTACCCCATATCTCGATTAGATACTCAATATGTGGTTTCACAAGTGTGTTATATATTGTGTACCGGACACGTTTTGGAAGACACCGTACTATACCCTTGATAGATCCAGTTAAAGAAGTTATTTTATTTTTTATCTTTTCGATTTGCGGTTGCCACGTCAGTTTTTTATCCAATATGAGACCCAGATACTTTTCCTTATCAACTTTATTAATAGGCTGATTATTTATAGTTAGAGGCTGGTTACACGGAAGTTTCTTGTTTTTTGGTACAAAGATAATATAATTTGTTTTGCTAATATTTATAGTTAGAAGATTATTTTGAAACCACTCATTGAGGAGACTAAGGTCGCTCTGAGCATCAGCTGTTATGTCATGGAGAGAATGACCGTAGTAAAATAGGCTTGTGTCATCCGCATACAAAGTAGCGTCGCCTCTTAGACCCATTTTGCTGATGTTATTAATGTAAACTAAGAAGAGCAATGGTCCTAAAATAGATCCTTGAGGGACGCCAAAAGTGATATTATGTGGACTACTTTCATGTACACCCATTTTGACTATTTGCTTGCGATTTTGGAGGTAGGACTCAAACATTTTGAGGACTTTCCCACCCAAACCAACCTCCCTCAATTTATCCAGGAGAACCTGGTGGCTAATAGTGTCGAAAGCCTTCTTTAGGTCTACAAACACCCCCAGAACTATCTTTTTTTGGTCAATATTGACTTTAATTTTGGTCACAAGATCTACGGTGGCAGTCAAGGTGCTTGATTGTGGCCTAAAGCCATATTGCTTCGAATAGAGGAATTTTATCGACCCAAGATGACCCTCAAGACGTTTGTGTAACAAGGTTTCAAGAACCTTTGAGAGTACCGGAAGAACTGAGATTGGGCGGTGGTTACCCGGGTCTGATTTTGTTGAAGATTTGTAAACTGGAGTTACTCTTGCGAGCTTAAGACTATCGGGAAAGTAACCCAGTTTCAAGCATTTGTTAAGACACTCGGGTTAATTTTCCAACTATCAGAGACTTTACACATTTCAAACATTTCACCGACATTCCATCCAAACCGGAGCTGGTATTTGAGTCTAAATTGTTTATGATGGATATAATTTCTTGATCTGTGGCAGGCATAAATTCTGTAAACGGTGAGTGGACATCTGATGTTGTAGTAGCATTGGTCAAAAGTGATATATTAGGGATTTTGCTGGCTAGCGTAGCTCCAATGTTTGAGAAGTATTCATTAAAGCATTCGCAGATCTCTTTTGGGTCGGTTATAGTCCCAGACTCTGTAACTAACTTGGGGGGAGTTTGCAAGTTTTCAGTTTTATTCCTTGCCAGGTTATTTATTAGTCTCCACATTTTGCTCGGATTTGTGCTGCAGTCAGCGAATGCTTTGTGGTAATAGCTGCTTTTCGTCCTTTGTATATGTTCAGTCACTTGGTTTCGATGTTTTAGAAACCTTTCTTTTTTCTCTTCGTTTGTTGGGTGTTTCTTGAATTCGTACCATAGAATGTTTCGTTTATTTATACCGTCAATTATTTCTTTATTTATCCAGTCTTGCCTGGGTGGATTTTGATATTTGATTTTTGGGACTTTACTGCCGTTGATGCATGATATCAGCTTTTCTTCTAGTAGTTGGTATTCTGAGACTGTATCGAAGTTTATGGATTTGACTAATTGATAGAGTATTTCATAATTTAGTGCCTCATATTTGTTTTTTTTGACAAACGGGGGCTGATATTTCTTTATTTCCAGGTAAATCTGTTTATGATCTGACATTGCCGATTCTACCAATGCTAGATGAAAGAAGTTTTCGGTGAGGTTGGTGCATACGTGGTCTATAATTGTTTTTGTAGTAGCAGTTTCACGCGTGGAGTACTTTTCATCAACTGGGTTCAATAATTCGTACCCATTTTCACTGGTTATCTGCTTGTATTCGCTAGATAATCGATCACTGCTTAAGATATTGATGTTAAAATCTCCAAATATAATAGCTCTTGTTGACTTGCTTAACTGCTCCGAGTAAGTATCTAAGAACGCTTTTTGATGCAAATTATCGGGTTTCCTGTAAATAGCACCGACGTCCAAGGCATATCTGTCAAGGTGTATCCATAGGTAGTGAGTGCCATTCATGTTCAGACTTCTAATTTCACTATGTTTCAGATTATTATGTGCCAGTATGGAAACACCACCTCCTCGCGTATCTGTCCTATAATTACAGTAGTGCGTGTATCCTGGTATATGAATTCTGGTTAGTTCGTCATCAGATTTTATCCACGTTTCTGTTAGGATAATGACATGGATGGTGCTTTGGATTGCCTTTAAAGTACATTTAAGTTCATCTAGTTTCCCCGGTTTCATTATACTTCTCACGTTCGCATATAGAAAGTTTAATGATTTTTTGCCCGTTTTTAGACTTTGGTAGGTATTAGTAATTTGGTAAGTATTTTTTTTCAGATCGTCTGGGCTTTCTAGTTTTTTGCTGGCAATTTGATAATTTTGGGAGTGCCTTTGGAATATTTTATAGTAAGGTTTGACTCACCGTTTGCGGTCCTTATTTCTATTTCTTTTTTCAGGCTGCTTATATAGTTCTGCTGCTGAGGGGTTCTATCAGTGTATATGCCGATGGTTTCATCTACTCTGTTCTTTTGGTTGCTGAGAATGATTTTGGCATATTCTTTAGAACAGAATCGTACTTTTAACATTCTACTTTTATCAGCTTTTGGTTTTCCCAATCGCTGAGTTTGTAAAGGTGAAGGACAAGAAGGTGATATTTTCCTTATTATTTTTAGCGCTTCTTCCATATCATACGCCAATCTCTCTTCCTGCGTAGGGTGATCTGATTCTGAGATCCCTTGTATTATAATGTTGCATGATCTCACTTCACGCTCTTGTATTTCTGCTATTAGGTCCTCGGGTGAGATCTTGTTGGAAGCCCCTATGTCGGTGGATCCTTTTTTAAGTTCCCTTAGTTCAGTTTCTATCGCGTCAATCCTTTCCTCTGTCGTGGTATTTATTTGCATTAGGTTATTTATCTGGGTTTTGATATTATCTTGTTCTGATTTAAGTATATCCATCGTGGTTTTGATGATTTTGACCTCATCTTTAATAGTAGTTATGTCTTCGGAAATTTTGATGATAGATTCTGTCTGCTTTTCGCCCATCATTTTTGAAGTCTTCATAAGCGCCATCATTTCTAACATTTGTTTTCGGAACTCAGACATTTCATTTAATATTTCACTGTAGTTATCATAATACTTTCTTTTATTGTTACGAAACGTTATCCTTTGATTTTCAGTCTCGGGAGAAAGGTCCGATTCGAGAGTTAGGTTCGGTTGCGAGCCACCGAGGCCACTTCCAGTCGGTGAGCGTTCGAGAGGCATGTTGATCTTTGTAGTTTCTATACAATGGTTGAGTGTAAATAAGTAATAGTAACGAGCGAGACCAAAATTATTTATCCGTCTCGTTTACCCGAGGGGTGAAGAGCCGTCACCGCAGCAATCGAAGTAACGCTTCGAAAGTAATCGGCGTAAGGGCACTCATATTTTCACACAAATTAGGCACTTATTTTAACTGTGGTACTGGTTATAGTTCTTTAACATTGATTTCAAATATTTAAATTTAATTGCAACACGTGGCTCTGATTGCTCGTTAGCTTTAAATGCATTAATATACTATTGTATAATTTAATAATTTATTTTAGTAGTTTAAATAGTACTTACCTATAAATCAATTATAATCATATTGCTAATCTAATGGCCAGTCTCGGGCAACTGGTGGAAGTAAGTAAAGAAAGAAAGAGAGAGAGAGAGAGATTTTCGAACTACCAACAAACTGCTACGCAGTTTGGCAGTGCAATACATTACGTAACCATTTATGTGTCATTATGAAATAAACGATTAATAATAATAATTATTTATTGTGTCTCCATAAGTACAACCTTACAGTACCTAATAAGTAGGGCCCGGAATTTTGCGTGCGGCTATTGACAGATTGTAGGGAGAGAGCACCGCTTTTTATCGATTTTATCGACAAATCAACAATTTCTTATTTATTTATGTTGTAACTTTAATTTTTTTTTTTTATTTTTGCTTGGAATATTAAACAAAAGTTATACTGGCTATGGTAAGCACTGAAGTATAATATATATTTTATTTTATCAAAGGGCATTATTGTAAATATATTATATAAAAAAAATATTTATATTATATTAAGCACTGAACGTATACAAAATAATATGTTATCTTTTAATTTATCAAAGGGTAGGCAAACAAGCTACCTAACGTTAAGTGGTCTCAGGGGGATGTTTTCTCAAGTTATAAAATATAATAATAACTATTCGTAATTATAGTTATTTCAATAAAACAATTTAAACGGATTAAACTTTTCAATATTTCGAACTTTTTTTATCATTGATCGCTGAAAAAGGACGTATATCGAAAAGTTTGAGGTTTTATTTAATAAAAACCATAAAACATTTAAAAAAACTAGCGTTTTTAGTCTAACAACTGGTAGTATGGTGTACGGTTGTGTCACTTTGAAGATGAGCTCTGGTTGAGTTCGAAACGTGTCAGTGTAGTGTGGTGGTGGTGATAGATGGGTTTGTGTGTGTTCTTACAGTGTGGAGGTGGAGGAACTGCATGAACACGCATATTTTGCATAAGCTTAGCTATCGTAAGGTCGCGGGTGAGCAAGGAAATTCTTTTAGTTTATCGATTTATCGATTAAAAGTAGTGCTCTCTCCATTCTATCGGTCAATAGCCGCACGCAAAATTCTGGGCCCTAGTAATAAGACTAAAACTAAGTTGCGAGTTGTCGTCCATTGTGGCGTTCTAAGTGGACGTCTTTCGGCTGATGATGATGATGATAATTCTAACGGTTTACTCTCATATTTCTAACATTTAATGCGTCCAAGTGAATTCAATTCTTCTTTCTTCCATTTTATATACTCTTTACTAGGAGACTAATTTGATACTTCTAATTTTTTTGCAACATTGTTTTACTTGTATTTGAATATTAAAAAAATCTCAGCTACCGCTACAGATTCATAACATGGCGTCAGTGAAGAACCAATAAACTATCCAGACGAAAGTTTAATTAAATTTTGTATTGTTTTAATATTATGGTCCAAGTCAGAAGCTACAGGAAGCGACAGGATCGGAATTACCTAACCTAACCAAAAAAAAGTTGGATAACCCCCCGACTTTGTCACTTTAAAGTTCAATATCTCAAAAACGGCTGAACCGATTTTGATGAAACATATTTAAGAACCATTGCTAGAAAACCAAATTTCAAATAAAAAAAAACCGCATTCAAATCGGTCCACCCTTTTAAGAGCTACGGTGCCACTGACATACACACAGACAGACATACATAGCGGTCAAACTTATAACACCCCTCTTTCTGCACGGGGGGTTAATAAAATACCAACATTTCAACTTTTGGGATGGGAAATTAGGCGGGTATTAGTAGGATTAAGGTTTAACGCAGCGTTTATCGCATAAAACAACCGAACGTTTTAAAAGTCCGGTTAATCGCGTGTAACTTGCACCCCGCCTAAATGTGAGCTATCGCTTTACTTTGAAAAGTTAAAGCCAACAGCGGTCTGCGCGGAGGCGCTTGCTTTCTGCATTCTCGCCCGAATTAATAGCGAAAATAACGCAAGCAAATTTACGCCGTTTAAAACTTTAGTTTCTCAAGAGCTCATGCAAGAAGTCAAAATATCTAATTTAGAAGATGAGCGAAAAAAAAAAAAGAAGCCGTGGTGGCCTAGTGGTTTGACCTATCGCCTCTCAAGCAGAGGGTCGTGGGTTCAAACCCCGGCTTGCACCTCTGAGTTTTTCGAAATTCATGTGCGGAATTACATTTGAAATTTACCACGAGCTTTGCGGTGAAGGAAAACATCGTGAGGAAACCTGCACAAACCTTGCAAAGCAATTCAATGGTGCGTGTGAAGTTCTCAACCCGCACTGGGCCCGCGTGGGAACTATGGCCCAAGCCCTCTTGTTCTGAGAGGAGGCCTGTGCCCAGCAGTGGGACGTATATAGGCTGGGATGATGATGATGTTATAAAAAAAGAGAGTGTGATTTAGTGGAAATTATTATGTCACAGTGTAATTATAGTGAACGCGTTTTGTCTTAGCACTAGGTACACTCAAGGTCATTTGTAGGTTTTATTGCGGCGCTTGATGGGCTACTACAAACTCGATGGCTTTACGGCCTCGTAATGTAATGCAACTTGCATGATTTTTCTTGCAGGACTTAGCCGATCTTTAGCCCAAGTAAAGCTCAGTTGTCCAGGTGTTGAAAATTAAAAAGTAACATGGTTAGAAGTATCTTCATCTCAGTCAAGGTTGTGGCATCAGTGCCTTATCATATCACATTTTATGGCCTATCAAGGCACGGGATTACGCCATCAAATATGCATTTGGGTTAATACCGTCCTTTTTGTAGGTCGTGTTTGTTAAGCTTTGTGTCAGTAAGACTATTGCGCTAAATAAGGTTAGAATGAGACGAACATACCTCTTCCATCTATTAAAAAAAGTTAGAATTAGGAGGGGTGTTTATTAATTTAACGATTTACATAAGTAGGGCCATCTAGTCAAACCAGATGGTACTACTTTCATTTAAGATCAACTTAATGCTGTATTTACTAAATAGTTCTATAAACAGCCCAAAGAGGGCGCTGTTTTATAAAAATAAAAACCTGTTTTTCGCCACCACCGACGGCAACGGTCGGCACCTTGTCGGCACCAATAATTTGCTTTTTTATTCTTCCCAGAATTAGCCAATTTTACAGGGGCTGTAGAAACAATCGTATTATTTTTAATGTTGTTGGACCTGAAACCTACCAAGAAAACAAAACATATCGCAATAGCAAACTGAAAAAAACAAGGTTTTCTTCAAACAGATGAAGACATTGACTTAGCATTCCAGTCACGCAGCGAACGTGCACCGAATAGTAACTGGGTTACAGGTTAAACTTGTATTAACCTGCAGGGAAAAGGAAATGAGTGATTGTATGGCGGTGAGAAAAACAAAGCCTTACATTACAAGAATTGGAAGCCATCGGTTACACGCGAATGCTGGCTGATAGGCTTGAGTCGGTCCTGAACTAAGAACTAAAAAGAATGAATTCCCATCGCGGACCGAAAAGAACTAGTTCCTCGTAAACGATCTTAATCGATCTCGGTTTCGGTCCGCGCTCCTTTGGCTCCGGAGCTAAAACGGAGCGGGAGCTGGGAGTGAGCGAGTGAACGAGGAAACGAATAGGTAAAGAGCGGAGCGGACGGCATGGCGCGGTGCTCGGTCGATGTGAACGAGACAAATAGTATTATTTCAAAGCGTATCCTGCTCAAGTGCGAGAGAGACGCATTTATTTTACATTGTACATTGTCCGCTTGTTTGATGATACCAAAGAATCATACTTAGAAACCCGGTTATACGAAACTAAACACTACGACAGCAAATAAATATTTGATTTTTTTATCTGATTACAACGTAATATTTTTATTATACTCCTTATTTTTTTACATTCCAATCTTTAGCTCCCAGTTCAGTTCATGACCGATTTGAGTCTAAACTCGCTTCTTTCCTTTCCCTTTCCCTGTTTCGGTCGGAGCAGCTCGGAGCTAAAGGAACTAAAAGAACGAACTTCCAGTGGCTGAAGTTCCGTGTATCATTCTGGTCAGAATGGCGAGAGATTACTGTATTTGAAAACTCCCAAATATGTTATAACCCATACGTAAGTACCTATATTATTATGAAAAAACTTTTTAACAAAAAAATAAACCGCCGAAAAAACTGAAAAGCTAAAAATTATTAACCTTTTTTGTTTAACCTTAATCTAGGTACGAGTACCAGTGAGGTCGGTGCCTCACCACGAGCCAGGGAGAGTGATAGAAGCACATCAGGTAGACGACTATAGGTCCGGGCCACTCTTACTGGTTATAGTGCCGAGGCACCGACTTCAAACTGGTACCTTGATTAAGGTTAAAAAAAGGGTTTATTATTTTTTGCTTTTATTTTTTCGGCGGTTTAATTTTTTTGTTAAAAATTTATGCCCACCTTTAGGGTGAGATTTTTTTCCAAATTTATATCCAATAAAAAAAGATTTATCAAAATCGGACTATTGTCTAAAAAATTATGTGATGTCATACATAAAAAAAATAATACGCGCCGACTTGAAAACTTCCTCCGTTTTTTATTCCATCGGCTAAAAATATAGATTATGCTGCCAATCTTTGGTGAAGAAAAAAAAGTTAATAGTAGTTTTAAAAAATATATATACGCTGTCTCTTTTTAAAACGCTTTTCTCTATGCAGTTCCTGTGGCGGAACTTGTCTTATTAAAGCTAAGTAAGGATATCTTTGATTTCGACTGAAAAAAAATCCGAAAGTTAGTAAAAAATATCCAAAAAATTTACTCACACCATGCTCACACCATTCCTCATCGTCCGTTAAAAAACAAACGTTTCCGAACCTACCTCACTCTAACTTATCAAGACCGTTCCCCGCGATTGTCAATCACTCAACTAATTGAATGAATGCTTGATTGAATTCCCCCTGATCTCGGGGGAAATAGTTCTTATCCCGCTTCCCCTTAGCGGACGTCACCTGGCAACGAGGGGAAATCAGTAGCAATATCATGTCACACTTCTAGAAATAGAAATAGGTTATTTCAGATAATGGTGTAGGTAAATACAGCAGTATAAAAAATCGATGTTGATATTATAGTATATGCCAATAGATGTCACTGTATTGAAAAATTGTATCATTCTGAATCGCGCTGGCGAGATTTTTCCTAGCTAGTATATACATATGTCGGTGGCCGATCGTTTAATTCACTAGACCACGAAATTCCTAGGCATATATCGTGAAATGGCGTCGATATTCCTAGCTCTATACCGGGCACGTTGTGATATGCAGAAAAAAAGTAAAATTTAGGTACGACAAGCAAAGCGAGGAGTGGTTAGTATGAATCGTGACCACAACGCACGAGCCGAGCGAGCGAAGCGAGCGTGCCGCTGCAGCGGCCGGCGAAGTGCCAGAACCGATATGGCGGCGTTTCATTATATATGCCTAGGAATTTCATGATCTGCCTAAACTGGCCAAATCCTGAAAGGGCGGCGTTTCATGATATGCCTAGGAGTTTCATGATCTGCCTAAACGTCACTAGGCAAATCGTTAAACGGTGAGTTTTTAACGATATGGCGGATGTCCCTTAGCTAATTCATGAAATGGCGCTATTTCACGATATGCCTAGGAATTTTGTGACCTGGCGAATTTTACGATCGGCCGCCGACAAAGTTGAATACATTCACCGAGCAACTGCTGTATGCCTCCAGTTATATTACTCGTAGTATCTATTTCTTCGTGGTGTGCCACCCATCAGCCTACTTCCTATACATGCTTAGGATACGAATATCCGTGAAGATTTATACCTAAATGCGGTCTGCTAAGTGATGATGCAATTCGATTAAGCCGTTTGTTATTGTAGATATGTTGGCAACTACAAGTGACAATGATCTCATTCATTTTACAGCCTTCACTATTAAAAATAAAGTATTTAATGTGAACAATTTATATTGTAATAAATAATAGCTACATAATAATAATTCAACAGTATGTTTATTCAATTGTGACAATGATCTCATTCTTTTTACAGCCTTCACTATTAAAAATAAAGTATTTAATGTGAACAATTTATATTGTAATAAATAATAGCTACATAATAATAATTCAACAGTATGTTTATTCAATTGTTTGCGCGGGAGTCAATAACATTCAGTCAAGTTCGTACGGTCAAAGATTTTAATTCATGAATCACCATGGAACCATTTCACAGCAAACGTCATAGTGACGGCGCATTAATTAACCAGGAAAATCATAGTGACTTTTCCTATGAAAAGATTCCATGGTGGCTCATGAAAAAGTCCTTGACGAAGTTGGTGTTAATAAATAAAAGACCATAAACTGGAAAAGGGGTGTAATAGATCTTTGTAACAGTACAACAACATAATGCGAAAGTTTGTGCGTTGTTCGTCCGTCTTTCACGTCGAAACAGAGCGACGGTTCGACGTGATTTTTGGCATAGAGAGATTTTATGGACCAGAGAATGGTATGCTACTTTTTATCCTTGCACAGTTCTCGAGGGAACAACACGCGATAAACGAATTCCACGTCAACGAAGTCGCGGGCAAGAGCTAGTGTACCTAACCATAATTTTGAACTAACAAAAAACATTTATTTTCAATTAAATATTAAATTAAAAAAAAAGCCGTGGTGGCCTAGTGGTTTGACCTATCGCCTCTCAAGCAGAGGGTCGTGGGTTCAAACCCCGGCTCGCACCTCTGAGTTTTTCCAAATTCATGTGCGGAATTACATTTTAAATTTACCACGAGCTTTGCGGTGAAGGAAAACATCGTGAGGAAACCTGCACAATCCTGCGAAGCAATTCAATGGTGCGTGTGAAGTTCCCAATCCGCACTGGGCCCGCGTGGGAACTATAGCCCAAGCCCTCTTGTTCTGAGAGGAGGCCTCTGCCCAGCAGTGGGACGTATATAGGCTGGGATGATGGATGATGATTAAATATATATTTTTCATTGATGTGTTTTACGAGCTCACCCTCGCCTTCAACTCGCCCGCAAATCGCTAGTGTGATAAGGCCCTTAGAGTGTGTGTTTACTAAAAAGACATTTTAATCACGATCCTCAGACAGTGAAATATTAAAGTAAAACAAGCCTTTTGTTTCCCACCCTTGCGCGTTTTGTGTGTTTGTATCTGTGGTACACAATGTATAATTACTTGGCAGTTTTTTATGGAGCCCCTTTCGGTAAAAAAGAATGTATAAAAGCATGGTAATAAATGACTTTAGTTCATTTTGTTCGAATAGGCAAGTGAAGTTATCTTTTTTTTATTATTTATTTTATAGTCAAATTGGAACGAAGTAATCATTCTCCGTGGTTTATTTCATTCCCATTCAAAATTTAAAAAAACAAAATGAAAAAAAACTTATTTCAGGCCATTTAACCCGTACAAGTATTATATATTTAATTTCAAAAGGTTAAAGAAAACTGTGACAAAAAGAAGTCTGACAACTGTTCAAATACTATTAAAATCGATAAAGGCAAACCGTCCATTCGAATATTGCGAAAAGCCGAGAAATCATAATGCAATAAAGGAAACAATTCCGGGAAAATCAGTTTCGGTTACAAACTACCGCGAAAGGAACTAATTCAATCCCATCGCCGGGGGAGGAAGTTTTGCCTTTATTTTATTTCGTGTTTGGGCAATTGATACAATTTGTTTCTTACTAGATTTATGGCTATGGCTGAGATTGTTTAGGATTAAGGTGGAGTCCAAAAAGTTGTACGTAGACGACCTGATAGCCCGGTTGTCGGAGGAGTTGACTGCGAAGCTTGAGGTCCCGGGTACGCACCCTGGTCGAGCAGATAATTTGTATGAAAAAATACGAATGTTATGTTATCCAGTTTTAATATTCATTTATGTATGATGTGTCCCGTAAATTTTAGTAAAAAAAAATTAAGTGTGGTTTGCCTCTCATGCTGAAGATTGTGTTCATGTTTGTAATTTTGAAATTTACCACGCCCGAGCTTAGAATAAACTTAGTCGCGTGGATCGGTCACTTGTATCAATATGTCATGATATATCATCCATAGGACGTCCATTATTGGAAATAAGCCTCCCCCATATACTTTTAGTTGCATCGGTTGGATGCAGCCTACATCTACAGCGAACCCGCAATCATTCGAATGGGGACCGCGGATCGGCAAGGACAGCGTAGGACGTCCACCATAGATATAGACGGACGACCTGGTTATCGCCGCAGGTGTCCATGAGTGGTTCACATTAATTCATACTAAGCAGTCGGTCGCGCGACTCAGTCGCGGTCGTATGTCGCGGTCGCCAGTTGCGGTCGTCATGTGGTAGCAATTTGGGTAGACCTTGCAACAGTTTTACCAACCAGCGAATACAATTCCGCTTACGTTTACCGAAAAAGCTACTTTGCAATCAATTTTTCCGGATATACACGGTTACACTGTGGAAATGGCCGGGTCAGTCGTCCGGGGACCGGTAACTAAATAAATTACCCACTATCGGATATCCGGGACCGTGTCCGGTTCCAGCCAAGTTGTGGTAGAAAAAGGCCAAATTGTTTTACATTGTTTCTATGTAGGGTTAATTTATGTACTTTAGCTATTGAAAAGATTAGCTTAGTGTTATCGAGAGTTCTCGGTTTAAGTTGGTAGCAGTTGGCTACCGATTTATTTTCGACCACATTTTCCCCGTAAGAAATCAAATAAATAACATAACTCCCCTTTTGGGCATCGCAGTCGAGTAAAAATAGTAAAATCCTGTCTCCAGCAAATGTTTGATCATTTCATTTCAAAAATCTCTTGTAAGGTATTCGAATGGAGAACGCGAATTGGCAAGCGCAGCGTAGGACGTCCACCAACGCGACGGACGGATGCTCTGGTTAAAGCCGCAGGTTCACGGTGAATGCAGGCCGCCTTCATCCGAAACAACAAGAGGCCTATGGGGGCGGCTTATGTCTATAACAATTGTCTGTATGCTTGCTTGCATGCTTGAATGCATGCACGCTTGCACTATTTCTTGCAAAGTTACATGCTCACATGCAAGCTTGCTTAGATGGTTGCTTGGATGCTTGCTTGCTTGCTTGCATGCTTGCATGCTTGCATGCTTTCTTGCATGCTTGCTTGCACTATTTCTTGCACATTTGGGAGTATGCTTGCTTGCATGCTTGCTTTATGCTTGCTTGCATGCTTGAATGCATGCTTACTGGCACTATTTCTTGCAAAATTACATACTCACTTGCAAGCTTGCTTGCTTGCTTGCATGCTTGCTTACATGCTCACTTGCAAGCCTGCTTGATTGCTTGCTTCTTTGAAATGTTTATGGTACCTACACGCGAGCGAAGCCGCGCGTAAAAGCTAGTTTATATTATATCCGTAATTCACAAAATGCACAAAAATCCACAGTATGTATGTTTCTAATCTTTTGTGTGGTATATAACCGCATTGAAACGATCATGTAAGAGCTTTATTATGAATTTTAATTCATTATTGTGTATGTTACGAAAGAAAAATGAAATTATGAAAGAAGCACACCACTTAACTTTCTAAACTTTGTTCAACAGGTATATCTAACCACTGAAAGTCTTAAAAATAATGATTTCAGGTATTTTAAAATTTTATCGAAAACAAAAGAGTGATTTTGTGATTTACGCAGTAGCACATATATAAACTTTCTAAAAAAATTACAACATTAAGATAAGATAAGATAGTTCTCACTATGAAACTCAACTTTTCAAACTTTAATTCTATATACACTATGTTAAAGGAAATATTACGAAATACCTAAACCATACCTAAAGCACAGTCATGACATGAAACTTCTAACTTTTCAAAAATAGCTCTCAGTGCACATAATCTATACACTCAGCAAAAAACTAAAACTTTTAGTATTTTCAAAACCTTTATGTAGAATTTAATGTCCCAAACCCGGACTAGAATTTTCCGCGAATGAACCGCGCTGTCAGCCATTTTTTTTGAGCTGCGCGGCGCGTGCAATGCTTCCAGACGCAGTCAGCTAAAACCAAAAAGCGGGTTCGCTGTAGGCTATTGGATGGCGTACATTGAAAATACCATTTAATTTGTTTATAATAATCATAATAATTAAATTACTTAATTTTTGAAAGTTGCAGAACTAAACTAGTTCCATTTGAGTAGCAGAGCCTGTGTTTTAATTTTTTGCACCTGTTTCAGGGCCCACCCGGTATATTTTACAAAATTACCATGATACTTGCATACAATGAATGTAAAACACCTTTAAATTATAAATATCGGATCAGTTTTAATATCGGAATTCGGATAGCAGTCCGACATATTTCGGATTACCGAGATCTTTAATCATAGATTCACTTATAGCAGCGGTTAGCTCGATGAATTAAAACACAAGTAAACCAGCACATTATTTTAATGTCAGTGTCTTCAAAATCGTAAGTGAAGAAAAATAAGGTTCTAATAGATTGATAATAATATGTATCAAAGTAGAAAGAAGATTTTGAAGCACAAAGATCTATTGTTATACTTAGCCGTATTCATACTTTCTCTGGTGTATAATATCTTGACGCTACAGATCTGTTTACCTTATGAAGATTAGTTTATGACAAAGATAATGTTTCTTATATCTCAAATTGCCTACCTACATATAAAAAAAATACAACCAAGGCAGTAATCAAAGGTAGTAAGTAGTCATCAGATCTCTAACCGGACTCACTTCTTATGCTACCTTTTTTAAACAATCAGAGGATTTCGTTTTCAAATTTCAATGGGTGAAAGGTGCCAGTCAAAAGTATGCTGTCATTGGGACAGTATCATCCATAGTGCACAGTTTTCACCCGATAAAACTGATACAGGTGACGGTTGGCCTTCTACCTATTCTCTATTATTAGTTAGTTACCGTTAGATTTAAATCTAACTTCTTTGACAAACCAGGACAGAGCGTTTTGGAGCCATCGTACAAAAAGACCTGACCTAGCATAAAACCGAAATTAAGGGAAGGAAGAAGAAGGAAATTTACTTATGCAGTTTTGACACTTATATTTTGTAATGGCGTATGAAATCGATACGGTTCTGGCACGTCCCGACACGTTACAGCAGATGAATGTGTGGCTTGCTTACAAACAACTATAAGGTTTCTTTTACTTCCCGTAACTTCCACAAGTTTCATCCCTCCACATTGCCAAATTAATTTTCGGTATTTGGCTGCACCTTGTGATTTTGTTCCTGCGAAACGAAAAACAAATATTGTATTGTAACAATTTTGAAATAAAATTAGTTAGATAGACCATAGTATTTAGCCATAGTAAGTAACTGATTTAACTCGTTACAGTTTTAACATGGTGGTTGAAATTTATATTTGGGGTTGGTACCAAAACCTTATGACGATTTTTTTATTAAGGTGGCAGTGGTGTGGCGTCTGATATTTCCGTGGTAAAGTCGAAGCAAAGATCGCTTACAGCTTTCCTAAATCCTGTAGGTATGTCCTGTTATCGTATTTTGTCAATATTGGTCAAGCTGATGGGAATAGGGTTATATAACCGCTCCGCCACTGGGCGAATGCTACACGCAAGATCCATATTGTGATCCGTCAATATATATTGTCGGATATTTATTGACGTGTAGGGTAGTGTATTGACGGACGGTTGAGTTTCTTGCCGGATTGCCGGTAGTAGATTTTTTTGACATTCATAAGTGCTTGTTATAGCCTAAATTGAATAAAGATATTTTGACTTTGACTTTGGACCACAATATTTATCGCTGGATTTCTGGAAATCCTTGTGATCTGATCCCAGAACCTGGATCGTGATATTTATCTTGCGTGTAGTGTCGCGCATCAATATTAATCGCCTCAGTACGCAGCGAGACGGAAACGATGGAGGACGTCGGTGACACCGCGTCTGCGGGTTCCGCATCTGCCACAGAGAACCCGTGCCACGAGCAAGAATCTATGACTGGCATGACATCTTTTTACTCGTTTGTTTAAAGTCAGGGCTACAATTATTGCCACACAAGCTCTAATTTACCTCCGTCCAGGGTCCATCACGTCTGCCTCGTACAAAGAACGCTTCAGTACTGACACGATCCGTATTGATGGTGTAGGGTGTGCTGTCATCCGGCCCAAGATACACGTAATTACCCCCATAATTACCTATCACGATATTTATTGACGTGTAGCGTTCGCCTAAGATAGTCCTTGCCCTGCACACCGCAATTATCGAGTCGAGAATTCATTGTTAGCAATAGAGAGGTTTGCCAATTTTTAAATTATGCTAGTCCCATAAAAACTTTAATGTAGATATAGATCTTTATTATTTTAATACCGGACATGGCACTAGGTACACATCGTTAAGAGAGCAGTCCCCAGAAAAGTTTATGTCCACTGAACATTGATTCCTGTACCTAGTATATGTCATCATCATCATTATCATCATCATCATCATGGTAGCCTTTTGGTTATCCAATCTTGGATAAAGGCTTCTTCCCTCTACTTTCACTCTTGGCGATCTTGTGCATCTCATCCAGTCTCGACCTCCGTGCCGTCGAATGTCGTCCATCCAGCGCTGCGGTGGTCTGCCGCGCCCCCCAGTAGCCGCTCTGGGTCTCCAATCAAGGACTCGACTTGTCCAGCGACTTTCATCCATTTTCGCAATCGTACGTGCAATGACAAAAAAACTACAATAAGATTTGTGAGAAATACTTACGCTGGACCAGCGCGCAAAAAGCCTCGTGGTTGAATGCGAGTCACTTTGTCTCCTACATCACATAGAAGTCGGGATACGGATACCTTTCTTATTTCTTGGAGTTGTTCTGAAATTAGAAAAATCGGTCAAGTGCGAGTCGGACTCGTACATGAAGGGTTCCGTAAATAGTTCAGTAAAAGTTTTTCTTTTAATTCTTCTAATATAAGTTTTTTTTACTGACTGTTCTTTATGCCCCTGGCTACCAAAGTACTCGTCAAGACGAATCAAACGAATCCAAATTCGATGCGGTCTTGTCGTTTATCACAGAGTTCCTATGGTCAACTTCACGTCATAATAATATTGCACTTTCATCGGATTTATTGCGTGTAAAATTTCTGCTCAATCGGTAGATGATATCCACTTCAAATTTGAGGTGAAAGATTCCACCCGAGCAAACATAGTTATATTACACTGCAAGTAAATATAATGCTTGTAATAAGTTTTTGTTAAACATTTCATTTTTAATACAAGATTTTTTTGCCGACTGTACTTTTTGTTGACTGTACTTGCGTTGTCATCTAAACTACATATCCGTACCAAATTTCAAGTCAGTACTGGTAACTATTGAGGAGTTCACTACTGCAGAGACCACCAAGATGTCACTACCAGATTATTGTATTGTCACCAAATCTGTTTAAGTATGCCAAATTTCAAGTCGCTCGGACCCCTGTAAGTGGGTCAAATTTATCTTCCAAGATTTGACCCAAACAAACAACAAATTTGAATTCTCATCCTCTTTGGTTTTGGCTGATTGCGTCTGGAAGCATTGCACGCGCCGCGCAGCTCAAAAAAATGGCTGTCAGCGCGGTTCATTCTCGGGAAATTTGGCGGACTTCGTAAGTATGTTGTATATTTAAATAATAAGAATCTCGACTAGTACCTTACCTTGTAATTAGTGATAAATACTTTGTATGATTTTTTTAATGTAAAAAACAATGGTAGACATATCGAAGGTGGAAGTCTCAATTGGCGTAAGGGACAAAATACCGAAAATCACTTTTAAACATAGAAAATTAGTTTTTTTTTTCTCTGTCGATTGCTAGTATTCAAGTTACGATACGCCCCTTGTGGCAGTCTCATATGTCCTTTACGACTCAGCTCATGTCGTTAAAAAAAAGCCCAAAAAATATAATAAAAGGGCGTATGGGTCAATTATTGTTTCATTGCCCTTTACACCCCAACATTTTATAACGAATAAGATAAAAAAAGCTAGAAGTTGTTGGGCGTAACCTTACCGCCTGTACCTATATCTTGTACCTTAGGTACATCAAAATACTAACCATAGCTAGTTTAAAAAGTGCCCCTTACTGCATGCAACTTTATTATCAGTCTTGAATATTTTGTATACGTATAGTGTTTATACTTGCGCGTTACACCATTGGTTCGCAACTTATTTGATCTCGCCACCGCCTGCGCTGTTGCGTCTACCTACTTTCCACGCGCCGAGCGTTTGCGCATTGTACATTTGGTCAGTAGTGCCAGACACGTCAAACACGGAGGACGTATTTGATTGCCTACATTTTTTCTTTGTCAACGCGCGTATTTTTTATAAGATGCCAAAAGCAAAACAAAAAAAGAAGATTATATTTATGTGATTAGTGACGATGGGGATCTGGCGAGCGCTTTATCAAAGTTGGCTTCATTGAGGTTTGTGGTTCATAAATTGCTTCATTATTTTTGCACAAAACTAATAAACCACCAAATCAGACAGTCACTAAGTATATTATAAAAAAATAATTAAAATCGCAAACTTAAAGGTAAACATTCAAACGACATAGGCCTAGCATTGGTCGCCTAGCAACGGGTAAAAACGCCTAGCAGCCAAAAAACGCTGAAAAAAACACGTTTCTTGTATGACGACCCCCTTTAATTTGTAACTATATTTTATTTTTAGCATTTGCTGGCATAGCGGCGACAGTAATACACAATCTGTGAAAATTTCAAGTGTCTAACATTTACGGCTTAAGAGATAGAGCCCTGTGACAAACGGACGGACAAACAGAAAGACAGACAGCGGAGTCTCAGTAATAGGGTCCCGCACCCTTTGGGTACGGAACCCCAAAAAGTGTGGGTTAAAATGACGACCAGATGGCTAAGTTGTTAGTGATCTTTACTACAAAGCTAGCGGTTGCGGGTTCGATCCCCGCGACGGGCAAATATTTGTATGATGAATACGAATGTTTGTACTTGAGTCTTGGACGTTTGTATGTTTTTAAGTATATATTTATTTATATGTGTATGTCTATCCGTTGTCTAGCACCCACAGTACAAGCTTTGCTTAGTTTGGGGCTAGGTCAATTAGTATTATTTGTCCCAAGATGATATTATTATTATTATTTCAGATAATGAAAAAGCTAAAACGCTTGGAACCTGAATCCTTCATTTCTTGTTTTCCTCCTAATTAAGCATATTATAGTCTGTTTACCTTTGGTGAACGCGTGTGGTCGGTTTGGTCGTTCGTACCAGTGTCTGTCAGACTTTATACTCCTTAGGAGTTGTTCTACTACCACACAATAGAACGTAGGTGGAGCAAAACCGCCAAAAACCGGTTGTTCTAACCATATTCCAGCCATCAGATCAATGTCATTTACGTTTCGGTATAAATCTTTGAGCAGCTCCAATTTCTGAAACAGATATTTAAATTTTTGTAGTAAAGGGACAGATTTAGCAGTGGATGGTCACAGATATTGCAGAGCTCGTGGAATAAAGAGGATGGAAATTATGAAGGGGATACAATTGGATACATACTTGAATGTAGATCGATAGATCATGTCATAGATAACGACCTGGTGCGAGTGGCAATAATGAAATTGGAGATCACAGCAATGGTAATAAGATATTTAGTTAATTACTTACCAAGGATAAGTTAATAGGAGAAGATGGTAGTAATTTAGTGTTTGCTAGAATTTGAAAT
The DNA here is from genome assembly GCF_025370935.1 of Choristoneura fumiferana. Classification (NCBI taxonomy): domain Eukaryota; kingdom Metazoa; phylum Arthropoda; class Insecta; order Lepidoptera; family Tortricidae; genus Choristoneura; species Choristoneura fumiferana. The sequence continues at coordinate 20,643,671 of NC_133483.1, forward strand.
ATACTTACGTCAGCAGCTATGATATCAGTCAGATCATCAAAACTATTGATTGTCTTGCCAGAGCAAAACTTTCTGTATTTGACGTAAGGAGGGAAACCGAAATATCTGCCCTTGGCCAAATCATTGGTAGCTACGTCCGACATGTGCTGGAGACCTCCGAAAATCCTTTCTCCAACCTGAAAGAATAGATCGAGCGTAACCATAAGAACAACGAATGAACCATTGCGTTTAACTTATGCAAACTATGTACTGTGTCGCTTGGGACTCGTCGGTTTTCTTCGTCCTGAAGATTCCAATAAGAAAAAAAAGAAAACCAACATTTGGTTTCGTCTTCCGAACGATATTAGCCAACTAGTTGAAGTGTATTTAGACTTATGAGCTTGTGAGTCTTCGCCGTCAGTTTTACATGAAATGCTTTCGGTCGAATACTTACATCAGGATCGACTGTATAATCGATCTTTCCACTCGCTTGCCTGAAACTTCCTTGCGTTATGTAATCCAGATTATCGTCGATCGCTAGAAAACCAGTCCGCAGTGTCACGTTGACTATAGGTACTTGTTTTAGGTAATTGCCCTCTGTGTCGTACATCCTGAAAAAAAGCGGCCATGAGCGTGTCGGACACGCCCGAAATAGGGTTCCGTAGCCATTAGGTACGGAAAAATTAAGAAATATTTTTCTAAGGATTTCGTATTTACCTTAGGCTGCTATTTCCTCTTAAACTACTAATTAATTCTCAAGAAAACTTAACCGTTATATTTTTCCTTGTATGTTTGATATACTTACCCACCGGTTTAGATTTTAGAGGGGGGGGACGCTTGATTTTAATGAAAATTTGCACTTTAAAGTTGAATATTTTGCAAACAAATCACTGAATCGAAAAATCGTTTTAGCAACCACCCTGTGGTTTTAAAAGACCAACGAGACCCCACACTACAAGCTTGGATGAGAAAAAAAAATCACCCCCTCTTTACGTCTATGGGCGGTACTCTAAAAAAAATTTTTTTTAATTTTAATTGTACTGTTTTGTCGGCATAATTTACATATATATTAGAGCAAAATTACAGCTTTCCCCCATTGATAGTCCCTGAACAAAGCCGCGGACGGCAAGACAGACAGACAGACATGGCGAAACTATAAAAGGGTTCCGTTTTTGCCATTCGGTCACAGAATTGCGTCACAGCTATCTACTTACCAAGATTTCCTTAATCTGCCACACACACACACACACACACACACACACACACACACAACACCGCACGCACGCACGCACGCACGTAAGAACGCACGCATATGCGCAAACTTTCATATCTGTAATATTAGTAGTATATAGTAGTAGTTGTATCCGTGCCTACAACATTTAATGTGCCTTTGCAGGGTTCAAGTTCTTGGAATTATTAAATAATAACCTAATGTACAGCATAAAACGCAATAAATTAATGAATTATAAATTAATGTGTGAACGACATCACTACATCTCCATACTTGAGTCTGCCTTCTTGCATCAAATGAACCCATCGCAGTACATATGGATACTCCGAAGTCTGAGTCGGGAAGATTTTGCTGTCATACATATCCCTGAATCCACCATCAGCTGAGATGACGGAGTCTCTTAGTAAATTGACCTTTCCTGCAAAGATTTTTTTTATTTTAGTTTTGTTTCTGCCTGTAGATCTAACTGTACGTCAGAATGAAAAAGTCGAAATAGTATAAATTGAAATGAAGAGACCAATAAATTACATTATGCTGACGTATAAGCGCGCGAGAGAGAGAGAGAGAGAGAGAACGGGGTAAAATACATTGAGAAAGAAAACATTTTAAAAGATCGTCGAATACCTAGTGTAATTTGGGTAATTACAAAGCCTTATCTTAGAAGATTATTTTGCTAGGCATTTAAATGAAGGCCGTCCCCTATCTGAATGACCTTTACAACTCAAAACATATTTCTGCGTCCTTATAAAACTTAAATGTAATAATTATGAGTGTAATATCATGAATTATTATAGTCGTTTTTGAGAAATCCATACGGCTCGCCGATGTCTGCGCGGGCGTCGAGCGGCAGTTGCTTCTTGGCCGTCGGACGAGGAACCTGAGCGACTCGATCCTAAGATTTTGACTTTTGCGTTTTTCGGTTAAAAATAAAATGATCAATTATTATAATTTGGAGTTCTCAAAAAAAAAGATTGGTTTTTTGGAATCTTTTTGTATCTTATTTTTCTGTTTTTTCTGTGCATCTATCTATATTTCAGTTTGTATTTTCAATTTCGGTTTTACGGGATGACCGTAAAAGTAAAAATTTGGAATTGAAATAAAAAATACAAAAAGATTCCAAAAAACCAATCTTAATTTGATTGCTTAGAAACGATATCTCTTGTCCGGGTGAGCGGTTAGTTCCAAAGGAATGCCGAAAAAGTTTGAGGGCTTACGGCATAGATGTCGCTAGCGTCGCTGCTTAAGTGACTAAGTAAGAAACACAAGCTGAGATATGGGGTGCATAGGGAAATTCGTGTCGGTACCGTTGACCATCAGTGGTGTAGCGGTATAGCACGCGGTACGGATTACCGAGGACCTGGGTTCGATTCCCAGTGATGGTCTTATTTTTCTGTTTTTTCTGTGCATCTATATTTCAGTTTGTATTTTCAATTTCTCAAAAAAATTGTAAATCATTCAAAAATCGGCAGACCTAATTGAAGTAGGTACACATGATTATTCACTATGGTTAAAGTTTAATTCACGAACTTACCCAGCAAAACTGGCAGGAACTCGTAGAGATATAGCTGCAGTTCAGTGGCTATGTTGATGTCTCTAGCTGTTTGGTAGAGTTTTTCGTCAGTCCAGCATGGGTTCAGCTCTGCTAGTGTCAAAGCCATGCGGTTGTGGTTACGCCAAAACCACATGGCGAACAAGTTGATGCCGAGGATTGAATTGGCTCCGACAGCAGCTAAAATATTATTGAAGAATGAGATAGGTTATTGAAACTTTGCAATATTTTTTATATGGATGAAGCGCAGGCAGTTTTGTGTGAATGACAGAAATATTACTATAGATGGTAGTTGTTGTCATTTCGCCATGGAAGTGACACGCACAAAAATGAGAAACACCCTGAAGCTTGACACTCACGTGTGTCATGACATCTGGTTTCACGTGGCGGCTGATTTAGCAGGCAAACGTTTGCCAATGTTTTCGTCCTCGGTGGGTAAATTCGGCCTTCGTCTACTTCATACTTCAACAGCCCTCCAGTGCCAAGCCTGGCCTTTTCGATCTCCTTTAACTCGGCTCCATACACAATGGACAAATCAAAAGTAGGTGTTGAGGATGATATCTGTTACATAAGAACAATAAAGATACGTCATAAATACAAAACAACCGAAAAACATGCTATTAACGCTCACGTACATACATACATTTACACGCTTTGTGCCATCTTACTAACGTTATGAAAGGCACCTACGATTGTTCTTTTTAACGTTAGCGTTCTCATTACCATTAGATGTACTTATACGATGGCAAATGGTTAAACGAAATAAACTAATTATCTTGTGCAACAAGAGTTTTGTTCTGCGAGTGTTGATTTCGAATCCCGTGTAAGCAAAGGATTTTAAATATAACTGAATTATTAGGATTTCTATACAAGTAACATAAAAAAAAATATATAAAAATACTCCTTAGAAACTACAGTATACAATACACAAAATAAAATTAAAATAACTAAATTAAATAATAATAATAATTAACTGAATTAAAATTTGAAAATCAAACTTAGAATCGATTTGATCCCATCTCTCGCTTTTTTTGTGTTAAAGTGACAGAGACAGATCAAAATGACGTTAAAATCTTTCGAATTCAGTTAATAGACTGTAGTGCACTACTCTACTCCAACGCCATCAGTTTACTTACAACTCTGCCCAATGCTCATTTATTTATTTATGCTAATACCCTGAGCGGTGTCAACGCTATGCCTCTTGGGGTACGAAGTTCTAGAAACATACCTTGTCCGGTAAAGTTTTATTGTTAACACATCCAGAAGACTGATAGGTTATTGGCCTGGTCAAGTTCTGACAGCGAATATGAGAAAAGCGGTGGACCGGGTCATCCTCTGGAATCTTCTGAGGGATGCACATTGGGTCACTTTTTCCTTTTGGAAGGCAGCAGTACGGCCTCCAAACAACATAGTCAACTGTAATAAATTAGAAATATTTTCTTATCAGAGCCAGGAGTTGGGAGTATCCTGGATAGAAAAAAAAATTGTACGTTAGGTAGATTTTGAAGTTTTTTGAAGGCAGTCTGGTTTTTTAATTGTTTCATTTTTTTATGGGATAATTACAATAATTATCAAAATTCATTTGATACCTCTTATATATTGAAATCCGTTCAGCCGTTTAGACTAGAGGGGACCAAAGAAATAAATAATGTATGTACATAGATATATACATACATATATGCATACGATCGAAAACATAACCCTTTTTCGGGCAGTCGGGTAAAAACTCAAGAGGTTCGAACCAACGATCCTCTGATTGAGAGGCCATAAGTCAAACCACTAAGCTACATAACAGCATGAACAGTGGCGTGCAGTGGTCCTCAACGTAAGACCGACTAAAGAATAGCTAAGTTCAGCAGTGTTTATCAATAGGGTGGAAAACGAGCAAGTGGGTAACTACGTAAGCACCACTGCCCATGGATACCCGCAAAACAAACGGTTTGCCGTTGTGTTGCTAACCTATAGGTAGAAATACATATTTGGAAACATGTCAAGGAGTCGAAAAAATAAATGTAATTGGTAATTTAAGTACTTACCAATGTTATTCCGCCAAGCGTCTATGGTGTAGCTGTAGAATTTATTACATATTTCGACGAATGGTTTTTACCACCACGATTATCTAACTGAGTATGTAATTAATAGGTACTAGTTTTTGCCCGCGACTTCGTCCGCATGGAATAGTAATTTTGGGAAGTATTTTTTTTCGGATAGCTATTCTGCCAATAATACCTACATATAGAAACTTCTGCGGTTTACTGAAAATAACATATTTTACTAAACTATTTTTTTTTGTTTTTCCATTTTTTGGTAAAACAAATATTTGGCGGGTAGTCACACTTTAGCGATACAACGTGTACCCTGCAAAACAAAAGGACTCTTCATAGTGAACTCTTTGCACCTTTACGTCTTTTTTTGTAAGTTAGGATCCGAGGATAGTGTTATATTAAGACGGCATTTTTACTTATCATACATGTTTCCGATAAATATACTTAATATAGTAATTTGCTTGGAATTCTTTACGAATTTTAATTTTCGTCCCCATATTTTCAAATAGGTCGCCATAATTTCAAAAGCGCAAGAACAAATGTTTTTTAGGGTTTCGTACCTCAAAAGGAAAAATGGAAACCTTATAGGATCACTTTGCTGTCCGTCCGTCCGTCTGTCCATTAAGACCCTTTATCTCGGAAACGCGCGGAGGTATCGAGTTAAAATTAAAACCTTAAACTCAGGTCCACAGTCTCGGAAGCTGTGAAAAAATTAAACTTAAGTCAAAGCAATCAAAAGCTACAATCGCCTTAACCGAAAAATTAATGGGTTCTTCCGGCTGTTCTAGAAACTTGAAATTATGTATGAAGGTAAGGTCTTATAGCACGATCAATAAGAAAAATCTGAAAATCATAATTTTTCATGTCTGGCTGTCCTTGTCAATAAGCCATCTAAAAAGACCCCACATTGCGTACATTTTGCTTATGAGAGGGGCTATGCTAACACTGCATATTCATAAAAAAACAACTCGCATTTAATTGTTTTTTTTTTAGTTCATATCAAATACCTAAACACAAAGATTCATCGATTTATCTTCGATAATGACGATCTTCCATATAAACTTTCATCCCCTGTTTCATCCTGCCATAGGTAAAAAAAAAACGCTCAAACAAATATTTATTTATTTCTTAAATGCCGAGTTTCATGGATTCATCGATTTATCTCTGCTGATTCTGACAGCGTTCCATAATCTTTGATCCCCTATTTCATCCCTGCACAGGTAAAATTTTCAAAAACGCTCGAACAAAATATCTATGCCAAGTTACATAAAGAACCATCGATTTATCTTCGATAATGACGATCTTTCATATAAACTTTCATCCCCTATTTTACCCCCTCACCGGAAGAATAAAATAAATGCTCGAACAAATATCTATTTATCTCTTACTAGCTGTTGCCCGCGACTTCGCCCCCGTTGTATTTTTTCTTTATTTTCTTCCATAAAAACCTTCTCCTGATAGTAACGAACACGACAAAAAAATAATTATCGAAATCGGACCAGTTGTTCCCGAGTTTTGCGCTTAGCAACACATTTTACGATTCATTTTTATTTATTTGTATAGATTACACGCCTAAATGGCAAGTTCAATAAAGATTCATCGATTTATCTTCGATAATGACGACCTTCCGTATAAACTTTCACCCCCTATTTCATCCCCTCACAGGTCGAATTTTTCAAAAAAAACAAACAAATATCGATTTTTTTTGATTGCCTAAATGCCAAGTTTCATTGTTTTATCTTCGGTTATAAACTTTCATCCCCCATTTCAACCCCTTAAAGCCTTTTTTTCGCGATAAAAGATACCTATGTTCTTCCC
>NC_133483.1:20652008-20657270 GCF_025370935.1 Choristoneura fumiferana
AATACGTTACTAGCAAGGAAGGGAACGACATTTCCGCATTTTGCCGCCCGCCCGGATTGCTACCACCATCTTGCTCGCTAATCCTGCCGTGAAGCAGCAGTGCTTGCACTGATGTCTTTCGGCGTGGAGAGTAAGACAGCTGGTGAAATTACTGGCACTTGAGGTATCCCATCTTAGGCCTCTAGGTTGGCAACGCGTCTGCAATACCCCTGGTGTTGCAGATGTTTATGGGCAGTGGTGATCTCTTACCATCAGGAGACCCACTTGCTTGTATCCCATCGAGTAGAATAAAAAAAAAACATTTCCGCGGAAGCAAGAACACAGTACTTACCTTTTTTAACTAAGTACTAGTTATCGCACGAAAACAACTTACTTTTACTAAATTCACCTTGATCAACATCCGTAAACATATGAGGTCAATACACTGTTGTTTACAACTAAAACACATATTTAATCAATTTAAACTCAACTTCACCAAAATCACTATTTAAATATTTATCCGGTGGAATCCCACGATAATTTAAGTTCATAACAACATAAAAATCACTATAAAACTAATAATTCTACGAATAATACGCCGGCCGGTCTCTTCGCATTTAAAAACATAAACATTAAACATGGCGTTCGGTTTTTACCGAATTCAAAAACAAAAACCTGACAAATTGAAAAGTGGTAAATAAGCAAAATCAAGAGGATTTTAATTTGTACGTGAGCAAAGCTTCAGTATTGCGCATGCGTGAAACTCATGAATGACTGTCGTGTGATGCGAGGAGAATGTTGCCATTTAGCGCCTTAGGAGCTAAATTAGGCGAAATTTTCTGGACATCAGCTATATTGATTCTCTACGAAATATTTTACGCAACTACCGATAATTTGATGGAGAAACGGTTATCACTTAAGTTCGATATTATGTTTACTTACAATTTTCAAACAAATATTTATCTCCAAAATACTCCAAATGAAAAACGTAAACAATAATACAAGTTTAGTAAATAAAATAAATAAGTCATATTTTGTGAAATAATGTGTTTAGACTCATAGATTGATAAATAGGTAGTTTAGGCCTTAAACAAATAAAACTAAATAAGAAACAAAAAATATTAAGAAACGTAAACGTACCTCGCATTTTATATTAATTAAAAATTGAAAGTATATTTGTTTTATTCGTGTGAAGTAAGCAATTTAGTGTTGTTTTCTAAACACTTTCTGCCAAATAAAGCCCCTAACTTGGACAACAGTTTGATGGACCTGGCAACACTTCCGAGTCCGCTGGACTTGAGTTTCTATAGAGAAATGAGTTTTTGGCTATGCTTGTGTGTGTGAATGTAAGTGTAGTGGCCTGGAGTCTATCAGTACGTAGTTCACGGATGCTTTTTAAACAAGCGTAGCGTATATTAGTGTGCGCTGATAAAAGCAAACCCGAAGACTGCTTTGCCTGCGCGATTATATTAAATCGTTCGTCGTGTAGCGCAGAAATTCAAACGCTCAGCGCACTCATTTTAAAAGGTGGCAGCGGAACGGTACAATACGAACCGAACGAGTAACATTAATCAATATGAAGTAAAATAGAAACGTAACGTAATAACTTTTAATATAAATGTGTTAATATGCCAGGGTAGGCACTGCTTTTATGCTTGTTCATTAAGACCGCCCCTGAATGAAACATAAATTACCAGAGTCATGAACAGTGGTGATATCTCCCGCAGTAAACACGAAGAAATGCGTGGCCAGCTGAGTGAAGGTGAGGTCTGGCCGGGTGCCGGTGGCCAGGGCTGTGGTGCGGATGTGGCGCGCCAGAGGCAGCGGACCACCATACGAATCCAACCGGGGATTAAATCCTGTAAGACCAGATTTTAGGATATTTTGAAACCGAAAAAGGTTCTTGGATCGCCGGAAAGAATTCGAATCCACACCTCCTGCGACTTTTTACGCCAGAAGTATTACTAATTGTAAGTGGACCACCTAAGAAAAATCTTAGATTTCACCAAAATAATATATACTTAAGGGGCTACCCGAGGTTTTCATCGATTTTTGACAAGTTTTGAATCGTATCTCCTACTTTTGCACTACAGATAGAATTATACATCAAACGGCTATCGATTCTCCAATCTTTTATCTCCATTTTTGTCTACCGGATTTTGAAAAAAAATGAATACTTCATTTTGTTTGATTTTTTTAAACGTCTGAAAAAACAATTATTTCGTATTTCTATTGACGTGAAAGATCTAACATATACGAAATCTACATATTTGGGTTCGTCTTTGACGTCTCTAAAAACTGGTCGAGGTATTTCATTTGAAACTAATTAACATAAAAGTTATGGCCAGAAAACCAGTTTTTTGGCCTAAAATTGTTCAACTTTGATGCCGAATATCTCGAAGACAATGAACTTTGAAGTAAATATGGGATACTATATTGCTTAAAGCCGTTGTTGTTAATATAATAAGCTACAAAAAATGTTTGAAAACTAAGGAATTCAGATCGAAGGTCATTGGGGCGTGGGATCCCCTTAAGGGTAATTAGCACTTGTTCAGGAGTTTTGAGCTGAAATTTTGCAAACTCTAAATCTGGCGACGATATATTAATCTTACAGTGAAATTCTTGTGGTCTGGGTAGGGTCATCTCCACAGGAGGAAATCCTCCGTCGGTTGATGTCATCAACTTAAATCTTAAACATTTTATTAGTCAATAATTTTTTTTAACATTACACTTGATACCAAGCGCTGTAAATTTCAAACAAAATTATAATAACTTACAATAAAAATACCAAATTGAATCACAATAAAATATATATTTTTTAGCAATTTTAATTCTTGCTTCCCTAAAGCGACGGAACCTGTGTTTAAAATAAAGTTGTTTTAAATACTCGTGATGTATAAAAATATACCTCGTTGAGTTTCTTGCCGGATTGTTCTCAACTCAACAGAGGTTTTTGACATTCAGAAGTGCTTGTTATAGCCTAAATTGAATAAAGATATTTTGACTTTGACTTTGAACAACCGTCCAGCCGGAAGCCGGAGTGCAGGGTCATTAACCGGCATTTGGAGTCTAAAAGACTTCACGAATTATACGTTTAACTTAAATTACAATCCCTCAGCGTTTCAAGCCATTCAAGGCTGGTAGTGGGCGCGGCGTCTAAATGCTGTGCTCTTGAACGTTTGGGCCTTTTCGTTCTCGTCCATCCGCGCACGACGTCCATCCGCTGGCAGCTCAGAACGACCAGTCCCAAACATTCACGAGCACAGCATTTAAACGACCTAAGTACTTAGGTCTTGTAACTTGAAATTTGGTATGGATAGACATGCAGTTTGAACGACAATGAAAGCACGGTCAACAAAAATACAGTTGGCAAAAAGCTTGCTACCAAAATGAAATTAAAAAAAATAGTTATTTGTGTCACGAGGGAGCAAAATGGTGTATTTACGGCGAGGGCGTAAATTGAATCCAGAATGTAGCGAAGGATTCTACAATAGAATCCTGAGCGTAGCGAGGGATTCTAAAGTAGAATCCTAAGCGTAATGAGGGATTAAAGTGTTAGCAAGATGAAAATAATTTTGCTCCCGAGTGGCTCATACAACTTTTCACACCGAGCATTAATAAACTTGAAAAAAATAATTCTTAATATTATTAAAGAACAACCAGCATAGAAAATGGCGTGGCTTTACAATTATCAACTTCAAAAAAGGCATTTGCAATAAACACTTAGGAAAAGCCTTGAACAGAAAAGTTGCACTTTGCTCCCTCTCGTCAGGGAGGAAAAGTTACTTTTCTGAAGGAGAGGTGTGAAAAAACTTATTCAGCCATCATTTTGAGTGGCGGCTGGTTTTCCAGCCAGTCACATTTCTATTTTGCTTATTTATAATGCACAACAAACCTGGAGAAAATTCTTGGGGCAGAAGTTTAGCGAACGGTGTATGCGAAGCGCCTCTTGATGGGTAGTTTAAGTTATTGCATGTACCGTCCGCCCGTCTACCCTCATTGGGATCACAAATGGAATCGAGTTCGATTGTACACCAACTGAAATAACGGAAAATAGGATAGCGACTTGGAGGCATATCAAGTAGAGTGGCAGGAGCATACTCTCGACAGGGACGAATGGCGTAAAACAGGGGACGACTTTGCCCAGCAGTGGGACACTAATGAGGTAAAAATAGGACTACTTTTAATAGGATTCGTGCTGTCATCGTTCATCCACTATTACCTCTCATATTTCGTTTTCTAGATTTTTTTACCGTAGAACGGCAAAACCTACTGGACACTGACAAAATAGTCCTCCAATGGATAGAGCCATATTTAAAAAAAAAATAGGATTAAGAGCGTTTATTCCTGCTGAGCTGGCAACGTTGCATTTTTGATCGTTTTTCTCGATTATTCCATAAAAATTGAATGAAAATTAATAATGTTGTCTGTAATGTTTTTTTTCTCGTTTAGTTGTTTTTGGTATTTTGTATAATTGTTTTTTTTTTTGTATTACTTATTATTATTCATTTTTGTAGTTGTAATTAATTATTTAATTTTGGTTGACATTGTTTGGTTTCTTTTGATTATTTGTGTTTATTTTGTTATTCTATTTTTGACATTTTTGTTTTATTTAGTTAGGTTTTGTTATCTTTAGTTTATCAGGTAATGTGTATAATATAACATTGTAAATTTTCTATTCAATTAATGAATGATATATTATGTTGTCTGATAGAACACTTCTTAATATATAAGTTAATGTGTCTACTCCAATAATTATTCTTTATAGACTTTTATTTTCTTTATAAACCGGTCATTAACAATAATCCCTATTGTGATTGTTAGAAAACAAATAAAATATAAACAATTGAATACTTACAATGTTGTATTTTCCTTGACATGTTTTATCATGTCTTGCTTCGTAAGCGGTGTTCCAAAATAAGTATCATAGAACACCGTGCCTTTAGCTTCAAGAGCTACTAGCAGTGGCAAAAAACGTAAAAGCCACCACATAATGGCTACCTAAATAAAATAACTTTGTGTTGATTTTTTCCACTGCCGTTTTTTTAATTAGTCTAAATTTAGCGGCGGAAAACGTAAAACTAAAGTGAATGGAATCAATTTTGTTTTTATATCCTGCTTAAAAACAATGTAGAAAACGAGCTAAGTTTTGCTGTAACACAAAAAGGTAGGGTACCGATTTGAAAAGTTAGGAAGATAAACAGTCACTCTGTAACAATTAAATTCCATTAAAATCCTACTAATATTGGAATTTCATGGGTTCCTGTGTATGTGTGTGTGTGT